>NW_005353629.1:3353161-3391706 GCF_000412655.1 Myotis brandtii
TTCTTTTATTTTTCTCTTTCATGGATGCCATGTTCTTTGGAAGCTTGTTTAGACCAAGTTAATGACCTTTTAGGCTTCCTCAACGTGACTAGGAGCTCAATTTTTGAATAATAAGAATTATATGTCGGGGGGGGGAGTTATCAGGATTTTAGAGATGCTTAGGGGGGGCATTGGCAGAAAAAGGTTGGGAGCCGCTGGTCTAGCCCTCCCTTCACTTCCCGTCCAGGGCACCAATGTGCCCATGTCAGTCAGGATCTAGTCCTCAGCTTGGAAGCAGGACATGTGGGTAACAGCCCTGGTTCTGTCACTATCAGCTTGTAATCTTAGCCTTTAGTTTCCTCACCTGTAAAAAAAGATGCTGAGTCATGGTCCCCCAACTTGGCTGTGTCTCAGAATTTGTTAGAAAGTTTATTAAAAATAGAGGTTCCCAGATGCCACTGCGGGCATAGAGTCAGAATGACCAGGTGGGGAGACCTGGGAGGGATGTATTTAATAAGCTCCCTACATTTTGTGCATGTTTCTAACCTTCGTCCAGCATTCAGAGACCTTTCAAGAGGTGAACTTTTGAGGTCCTGTCTAAATGTATAATCTATGATTATGGGGAAAAATAGATAGGTAGATAGGTAGATAGATAGATAGATAGATAGATAGATAGATAGATAGATAGATGAAAAGTAAAAATAAATAGCATTTATCCCCATGACTGGCACATAGACATTTTGTTAATGTAGGTTGATTCGTTCATAAGGACTATAACAATAATAGGTTTTGTGCATCTATCTAACCTTCGTCTAGCATTCAGGGGCCTTCCAGGAGGTGAACTTTTGAGGTCCTGTCTAAATTTATAATCTATGATTCTGGAGAAAAATAGATAGGTAGGTAGGTAGATAGATAGGTAGGTAGGTAGATAGATAGATAGATAGATAGATAGATAGATAGATAGATAGATGAATAATATCACACACTCCATGTGACAGACAATTTAAAGACACTTTATAATCTCTCTTTGATTTGGCCTTTGCCCAGAAATTTGTCCTCATTCCTCCATATCACTCTCCTCCTTTTCACACATAATTTCTGACCTTCTTTTCCCCAATTTGCCCAGCTCATTCTTGCCTTGCAGCGGTTCTCAACCTGTGGGTCGCGACCATCGGAAAACACATATAGCATATCAGATATTTACAAAGACACTTTATAATCTCTCTTTGATTTGGCCTTTGCGCAGCAATTTGTCCTCATCACTATCCTCCTTTTCACACATAATTTCTGACCTTCTTTTCCCCAGTTTGCCCAGCTCATTCTTGCCTTACGGTGTTTACAGTAATTATTTTCCCTTTACAAAATGCTTACCTTCTTACTGTCTGTGACACAGCCCCTTTAATTCTTGGTTTCAATGTCAGTCTTCAGAGCGTTCCACATGAGTAAGACTTGCAGGCTCAGTTCTAGAACAGAGACTGAAACAAGGATGCTCTAAGAAAAAATTTACTCACCCAGGATCGCCCAAATAAACTGCATATTTGAATAAAATTCCGCATCTGCCTGACTTTGAGGCAAATGTTCCTGACCACTCCATTCTCCCGCTCCCACTGGACTGCTGACCGTTGCTCTGCCGACATTGTCCGCCCATCACAACCATTCTGCCTGGCAACCTTAAAGAAGGACTTTGATGTCACTGCTTGGACAACCCTTTCTAGCTTGCCGCTGTCCATAGTTTAGGCTGAAAGCTCATCACATTAAAAGTCCTCCTCACGCTGACTTCATTCCACCTACGAAATATTTTTCTGCTGTAACAAAATTCTTGTCTTGTAGGGGCCAGTGTTTGCCATAAAACCATTCTGCCCGGCAACCTTAAAGAAGGACTTTGATATCACTGCTTGGACAACCCTTCCTAGCTCGCCGCTGTCCATCGCTTAGGCTGAAAGCTCATCTTTCTGGCATCAAAAGTCCTCCTCACGCTGACTTCATTCCACCTACGAAATATTTTTCTGCTGTAACAAAATTCTTGTCTTGTAGGGGCCAGTGTTTGCCATGTTTAAAGCCTCCTCTACTTTTTGCCTTTCGCACCCATCCTTGGAACTCTGGTTCCATTTCTTGAGTCCTGAGTTTTTGCTCCCCGTGGTGTGATAGTCACTCATTAGCTATTCATTAGTGGGCAACTCCGTGCCAGGTGTCACGTGACTCGGGCCCCCCCTGAGCCGAGGCATCAGTGAAGGTGAGCTCTGGGCACCCCAGATGCCCACCTCCTTGGGAACAGAGCCCTGGGAGGCAGCTCCTGCAAGGCCTGCCCTTCTGAGGACTCACCTTCTCATTTCATGAAGCAGGCCTCCCCCCTTGTTCTTGACTCTAAAGGCACATAATTAATACCCATGAAAGTGCTTTAAAGCAATTTAGAAAGGCCCAGCCGGTGTGGCTCAATGGTTGAGTATTGACCCATGAACCAAGGGGTCACCGGTTCGAGTCCCAGTCAGGGCACATGCCCAGGTTGAGAGCTTGATTCCAGTGTGGGCCTGCAGGAGGCAGCCTATTGATGTTTCTGTCTCTCTATCCTTCTCCCTTCCTCTCTCTGTAAAGTCAATAAAAACATATTTTAAAAAAGAACAATTCAGGAAGGGAGGAAATGGGTGGGGAATAATGAAACAGGTGAGAGACCAAGAGTTGATAGCTGCTGTTGATTCTGGGATGATGGATAAATGACGGTACTAGTTTGTCTTTTTACATGTTTCCCATTCTGGGATGGGTAAATGACGGTACTAGTTTGTCTTTTTACATGTTTCCCATATTCTACAATAAAAAGCTGAATATTTCACAAGGAAAAAAAGAGAAGGGAAAAGAAAGTGGTATAAATCCTGGTACAAAGTTAATACGAACCAGCAGTTCTTCTTCTGTCTAGCAAAGCTTGTGGTGAGGGAATTAGAAAGCAGAGAAGTGCAGGAAACTTCCAAGTGCTCTCAGACTTCCTCGTGTAAAACCCACGGCCATGCTGAGGCAACTGTAAGAAACATACATTTTTAATGAAGTCCCATTAAGAACAGACACCGGGCCGGGAGGTTTTATGCGTTTCTTTGCACATGACTGCTGATCCCTGGCGCTGTCTTCAGGGAAGCTCACCTTTTCCTAGTGGCCCCTCCTCCTGCCCATCGCGTTCACTGGGGCCACAGGGCAACATCGGGAGAAATTGCTGCCACGGAAGCAACACGATGCCTTCCAACCAGCACTGGGGTCTGAGACCTAGCGAGGGAGCGCACTGATTTAAAGAGAGAGTTCGCTTACATTATAGTTTAGCAGATGTGTTTAATAATATAGAGCAAAAAAAAGAAGAGGAAAAGAAAGAATAGCACATGCCATTTATGAATTTATGAATTTGTGCATTTATGTATTTATTTATTTAGAATATTATTGGTCAGAAATCAGCCAGTTGCCACACTGTTGGGCCATTCCTTCCGTTGTCTCAAAGAAACCAGAAGACTTTGCATTCTGATTGTGGCCCCCGCATTCTGATTCCTGGGCTCCAGGGGGCGCTGGTTCACCACCTGTTCTGCCTCATTAGGACTCCTCCAGTGGCCCTGGGGGTCCGGGGTGTGATGCTGGGGGCTGGCTCCCCCAAATAAGAACCCCTCGGAGCCCTTCTAGGAGTTTTCACTTCAAAGCACTCACAGCGGGAGCACCAGGCGACCTGCCTCCTCATTCTCCAGTCACTACCTTCTGCGTAAACTTGGCCATTGTCCTTGACTCCTCTACGGCTTAGTGTTCCTATCCATTAAGTGAAGCCAATCATGTCTGTGTTCTGTGACTATCGTAGGGATTAACTGGACGTGATGACAAGCTTCCTCACCTCCTGGCCACTCCGAAGTTGGGCGTTTTCTTATGAGCTACTTCGGAGGCAGAATCTTGCTCCTGAAACCCTGGCTGCCTCTGCTTGCTGTTGATTCCTGGATGGATGCAGTGCCTGCTTCCAGAGATGTCTGTGTCTTGCTTCTTAATGCCCTGGTCCTGCATAAACGTCCCTGCTTGCTGAGTGCTAGGTTTCCCAGCTAGTCGGCTTGCCTGTCAGACCTTCCACTCACTTATTCATGCATTCCTTTCACAATTATTTATGTCCAGCTGCTCCTCGCCAGGGAACACGCTAGGCACCGAGGATACCAAGATGAAAAAGGCATCTCTTACATTAAAGGGAAAATTCTATTAATCACTATAGAGCAACTCTAGCTATCAATAGGTTTCCCGTGGAGCCTTGAAATAGAAGGTAAAACAATGTGGGAATAATTTACAAACAAAAGTTGCTGCGAGGCATCATTTGGGCTCTAAGACAAAAGAATGAGTACAGGCGATGTCTGTGAATGGTGGTCGCAGGATGAACAGGTGAGGAGCGGGGCATGGAAGGGAGGGAGCCAGTAATGGGGTGTGTGACGGGGGCTCCGTCTTGCAGGAGACACTCTGAGGAGCCTGTGGAACGCAGCTCAGAATGTTCCCACCAAGAAATGGGCGAGCTGGAAATGCTTACCCACTGACTGCTGCTCCTCTTTGGTTGAGGAATGTTCTCTGGATATTGAATCCTGTGCAGGTCCAGGTTGCCCCTGACCTTGAACTGACAAGTTTCCCTGGGGCCAAAGAAAGACCTCAGGATCTCCCATAACAATTGCATATTTGAACAAGATTCCCCATTTGCCTGACTTTGAGGCACGTGCTCCTGACCACTCCATTCTCCCGCTCCCACTGGACTGCTGACCTGTTGCTCTGCCGACATTGTCCTCCCATCTGCCCGGCAACCTCAGAGAAGGGCCCCAATTAGCGCGCTTCACAATAGCGTAGGTTTTTGGAAGAAAAAAAACACATTTAAATACTAAATAACTTTACAGATTAAGGTTTAAAATAATGTATAATTTGAAAACCTGTGTTGGTGAGATTCTGCTTGTATCTATAGATTGTAAAGTTACAATTTATGAACAATTGTAAATGAACAATTTATGAACATTCTCAAGGTCTCTAATGCTTAGATAGGTAGGTCCTTTCAAAGTTAACAATTTATGATTTTGCTGTGGTGCCCTCACCCATTTATAATTTGCTCTCAAAAGTCTAGAGTGCTTGAAAGTCGAGCTAAGGGGCAATGAATGGTTCAAAAAGTATTGGCTGAAGCAATTTGCTGCGACCAGCTTTAACACCAAGTGTATAGTGAGAATTCCAGTGGTCAGAAGAGCAAAATGAAATCCAGTATAAACCTTGCCCTAAAACTAATTGTCTAAAATGTTGAAGTTCAAAGACTATGTGGGTAACCTGAGGCCTTAACCATACTTGAAAATTGGAAATGGCAGCTATAATCTGAGGGGTAAAAAGTTTGTGCAATGTTCAGGCAGTGCGAAAGCAATTATTTCCTCTGGTCAGAGAAATTACACTAGGTCCGTGGTCGGCAAACTGCGGCTCGCGAGCCACATGCGGCTCTTTGGCCCCTTGAGTGTGGCTCTTCCTAAGCCTTAGGAGTACCCTAATTAAGTTAATAACAATGTACCTACCTATATAGTTTAAGTTTAAAAAATTTGGCTCTCAAAAGAAATTTCAGTCGTTGTACTGTTGATATTTGGCTCTGTTGACTAATGAGTTTGCCGACCACTGTGCTGACCTAGTGACTAGGTCATTTTCCATCCCCGTTTTTCTAGCTAATCGCTTTCCGGTTGCTCCAATAAGCCACCTACCTGTCAAGACAACGGGCATACGACTATTGTAATATTTTTATTCTTAGTGAAGAGTCAGACGTCTGACAACTTTGGGACTCTGAGGAATGTGTATCTGAGTGTTTTGAGAATATGAATGATTTATGAACAATTCAATGGTGAGACAGCCTTCCTCAATGCAGGTTTCCGGGGCCACCGAGTCCGACGCTCCCGGGCTGTCCTAAGCAGCTAAATATTTCAGGGGCTCCTCAGGAGATCCGTCGCTCACGGAAGTCAGACTACTGATTAGCTCTGTAAATGTACAAACGCAAAGGCATGACCAACAACACACTCACGCTAATGATGACACTGATAGCTACCATTTATCAAATATCTACCATGTGTCAGCTTCGCTCACCATCTTTCATTTAATCCTCGTAGCATCTCTAAGAGACAGGTGACAACTCATTAGTTTACATATTGGATATTGAGTAAGTGGCAGAGTCAGGCTTCTTCCCCATATTGATTCTCGTTATGATGTGCTACATGGGCATTGGAAGTTGCTCATCTTTAACATTAATGGTCAGGCAGCTGATATAGTGATCAGATAGTTATACAAGCTACTTGATCATTACATTCTCAAGGTCTCTAATGCTTAGATAAGTAGGTCCTTTCAAAGTTAACAAGGATAAGATAGGATTCCTTTCTTTAATAAGCTTACAATTTAGCCCTAGCCTGTTTGGCTCAGTGGACAGAGCGTTGGTCTGTGGACTATAAGGGTCCCAGGTTTGATTCCGGCTAAGGCAGCGGTTACTCAACCTGTGGGTCACGACCCCTTTGGCGGTCGAATGACCCTTTCACAGGGGTCGCCTAAGACCATCCTGCATATCAGATATTTACATTACGATTCATAACAGTAGCAACATTACAGTTATGAAGTAGCAACGAATATAATTTTATGGTTGGGTCACAACATGAGGAACTGTATTTAAAGGGCCAGAAGGTTGAGAACCAGTGGGCTAAGGACACATGCCCAGGTTGCAGGCTCAATCCCCAGTAGGGGGCATGCAGGAGGCAGCCGATCAATGATTCTCTCTCATCATTGATGTTTCTATCTCTCTCTCCCACTCCCTTCCTCTCTGAAATCAATAAACATATATATTTTTTAAAAAGCTTACAATTTAGATTGAGAATGTTAGCATGTAGAGAATAAAATTAAGATAACAACAGAGAATAGCCAAGTGCTGGATTTTAGAGGATGGCCAAGTGCATCTAATGGAAAGAGTACATGGGAGAACATTCAGGCAGTTAACAGTTAAGACAATCAGTTGAGTTTTGCAATCCTTTTCTAAGTCACACATGCTTAAACCATGAACTCATTTGTCATCCTAACCTTTGAAGCCTCAAATTTTACTTGTATTGTCAGGTACAGTAATGTACAGGAAATGACAGTACCCTCTTTGCTTGACATTTTGGCAGATCTCACAGGTGAGCGATCACCTATTCTGACTCCATATTTTACAAATGGAGAAACTGAGGTTTGAAATGTAAAGTGATTATCCAAGGTCACTCAATTTGCCCACCACAGTTCAGTGAAACAGAGTTCATTATTACCAGGCCTGGAATTGGTTCCCAACCTTGCTCATTGCCCTTTCAGAAGGAACACCATAAGGGTTATATGTTTTAAAAGAAAACACATCCTTCATGTCTTCCAGGAACACTCAGTGGAAATGTGTTATACATTCATATCCCTTCAGATTATATATTGCTTTGCTGCTTCCACTTTGGAATAACATGGGATTTATAGGCAAAAGCAAGGAGGGAGCAGAAATGTCACACCACTGTGCATATACAGCAAGTCCATAGCATCTTTCTCCTGACAATTCACTAAGCTTCGCAAACACAGTTTTATTAAGCTTCACCGCAGGGGAATCTAGGATGGACAAAGGCAAGAAGAACTGTCAAAAGAGACCTGTGATGCTTGGGAAATGAACTAGAGGTGAGGATGACCTTCCTGTGGCCATGGCCGCTTTATTGACCTCAAAGGTGGGTTGGTCCCCTTCCAGAAGCTGTATGTTGCATTATAGACAGTAGCCTTTCTTTTGCAATTGAGGGATAATATTTCTAAGTCAAAGATATGTCCATCTTTGCCTTAAATCATTTTTCCATCCTTTTAACTCAGAAAACATCTATGGAGCAAGTATATATAGAAGGCACTTACTGTGGATTAGATAGATAGATAGACAGATAGATAGATAGATAGATAATAAAAATAGATGAAGTCATAATCCCTAATAACAAGGAGTCTATAGTCTAGTAGAGAAGTCAAGAAATGTACAAAATCACTGTTATTCAAAGTATAATATGATAAATGCAATTTTAACAGCATGAAATAGTGTTTAAGGATTTATAACACATGGAATGACTACCCAAAGAGAGCTTATTTTTTTGACTTACTAGTAATTAATCTCAAAGGTTGAAATTTAGGGATATGAATATTATCCTATTTTGCCTACTTATATTAACCTCATTTAAAAAATAAGTTAAGTTTTAAATGACATAACAACCAGAATTGTGAAAAGTATGAGGCTGGAAGAGACAGACAAAAAATGGGATGATAAATATGAGATCTAAAGTAATATTAATAATATGGAGGGATGGACTGCATGTAATAAGACTGTAATGAAAATAAATTTAAAGTTTTATAACAGAATGCAAAAAAATCAATGCTATAATTTTGTAAAGCTATATTTGCAACTCATTTAGAAAAATCTGTAATAATAATTATGACAACAAGAAAAACAATAAATAGCACTTAGTGAATTTGTACTGTGGCCAGACACTTGATCAACTATAAGTTACATATATTTATATAAAATTTCACTTTACCTTCACAATAATCCTATGCAGTGGGCAGTATTATTGTCACCATTATCCTCATTTTACAGGTTGGAAAAGTAAGCATTGGGTAAGTTAAGTAACTTGCCCAAGGTCAGCTTAGCTGCTAAGCCTATACAGTGGGGCCTTGACTTACGAGTGTCCCGACTAACGAGTTTTCTGAGATACGAGCCGTCTCTCGGCCGATTTTTTGCTTTGAGTTGCGAGCTAAAATTCGGGTTACGAGCCAGCTTCAGATACCCCACCGCTAGTTGGCGCAGCGAACGTCACAGTGAACGCCACAACATCAGCCCAGCATCACGTGTCTCACTTGTTCACTTTTGATTTGACATACGAGTAATTTGAGTTACGAGCTCCGTCACGGAACAAATTAAACTCGTAACTCAAGGCCCCACTGTATTTGAATAGTCTTATTCTTGACCTAAGTTTTATGTAGGTTATCTGTTTCTCCATAGTAAGCATTGCATTGTATTCTCACTGCCGAGTGCATTTATACTTTATTCATATAAGTAAATGAGTGTGTAAATATGACTTTGGAAGACAAGGTCAAAATATTGGTATATTTCATGTGACAGCATAATATGGTCTTACGAAATATTTAATGTCATAAAACACAAACTACTAACTTTTAATACCCAACACAGTATAAGGACTAGGTCTTATAAATAAATTGACGCCAAATGTCCTTTATAGCCACAGAAAACGGAATCGCTATCAATGGGCTCAGCTGAGGCCTCTGCATTTTTCTCTCAAACGCTGCATAGACCCACCATGGACTGGAGCCTCACAGCCCTCTCTCTCAGGAAAGATAGAGGTGTCCGTCGGTGGGGGGATAAATTACTGTTTGTCTCTCATTTCCCCCTCCTCATTCCAAGCAGAGGAGGTTTAAGCCAAGGATGAAAGCTTAAGCTATTTAAAAATGGTCTACCTGCCCCAGCCACTTTGGCTCAGTGGATAGAGCGTCAGCCTGTGGACTGAAGGGTCTCAGGTTCCATTCCAGTCAAGGGCACGTACCTCAGTTACAGGCTCCTCCCTGGCCCAGTCCCTGGACAGGGCGTGTGCAGGAGGCAACCCTTCAAGGTGTTTCTCTCACATTGATGTTTCTCTCTGTCTTTCCCTCTCTCTCCCACTCTCTCTAAAAATCAATGAAAAATAGCCTCTGGTGAGGATTAACAAAAGCAAACAAAACAAAAAATAATAATCTCCCTCCTGGTTTTGCTCTGCTAAGAGGGTTTTATCCCAAGTAGCACAGAAGCCCTAGGACCGTGGTCGGCAAACTGCGGCTCGCGAGCCACATGCGGCTCTTTGGCCCCTTGAGTGTGGCTCTTCCTAAGCCTTAGGAGTACCCTAATTAAGTTAATAACAATATATCTACCTATATAGTTTAAATTTAAAAATTTTTGCTGTCAAAAGAAATTTCAATCATTGTACTATTGATATTTGGCTCTGTTGACTAATGAGTTTGCCGACCACTGACCTAGGAGAAGGAAGACATGGTCCCCGTGGCGGATGGAGAAGAGAAGTCTCAGCACCGTGAGTGGTGAGGACCCCTTTCACTCGGTAGCAGCCCCTCAGGCCCCGGGGAGGTGGCGGGAGGAGACATCCAAAGGATGGGCTGCCTGGGAAGCAGGACTCCATTCACTCGCTCATCAATTCACTCAACAATGTTACTGAAACGCCCTATGTGCCCAGAGCTGTAGAGACACTTGGAAACGTCACTATACAAATTAATCACGGCCCTTCACGACCTTAGAGACTATCGGAAAAGACAGACCATGGGTAATGAGCACCATAAATAAATCACCTTTTGCTTGTAGTAGCTTAAATCGGTGTTCCTTCTATGCACGTGAGCCTGACTGTCGTACTATGGTGGCCCCTGGGTGAATGTAGTTGATTAATATTTATTTATTGAACCGGAGACCAATCCATTAGTCAGCAGTAACTGGACAATGCCAATCTCTAGCTGGCGGGTAGAGGAAACTTTAAGGCATAACTTCAATTGTGAAATAATCGGGGCCAGCTGCAACGGTTTTGTTTTCTTCAGGCCCGTCCCCTCCTGGCAGTAGGTGGGCACCGCGTTGCACGGATGATCTGCAGTCCCCGCCGCGAACACAGCAGCCCACCCCTCATCAGCGGCAATCAGAAGCGAGATCCTTTTGTACCATTTGGCTATAATTAGACCAGTTTCTTTTTAGCAATTCATTAGCAGGAGACTTGGCTTTCAGAACCAACAACCTCAATCACAATTCCTCTAAATAAGGAGTAGCAGGTTGTAAGCGGAATGAGAACTATTGATAACAAGAACGAGGAAAAAAGAAACACAAGAATATTGCTCCATTTCCCTTCATCCTCAACTTGCAAATTGCAAAACAGAGAAAGGCAAGGCCTGTCTGCCTGCACCGTTGAGCAATGACCTTCATAGACTTTTTCCCAAAGGAGAGCGGGCTGACAAGGAGGCCCGCAGAGCATTGCTGGGCTTCCTCGTACATTGTTTCCATCCCAGCCTTTTCTTCCTATTTTAAGAGAAAGAAAGAGTCTATACATGAGACTCACCTGTCCTACTGCTCACCTGGCCAAGGTCTCCTGTTGTCTTTAGTGCCTGAGGTACATACACTTTTTTTTTTAACTCTTAATAGTCCGGTCACACAGGCAGTTTGTGTAGCCATTATCATTTCAGCATGGGAAAAGCAGGTATTGGAATAGAAAAGGAACACTCGATTATTTAATGAAATCAATGCTTGGTAGGCACAGAATCAGCCCTCAAATGAAGGCATATCGCAGGTCTGAAAGACCTACCGTATTTCCCCACAGAACAGACCCTGAGCCCACAGGACGCCAAAGGTCAGACCAGTGTCGGAGCTGAAACTTCCCTGAAGTGAAGAGAGCGCTTCCAGAGCTGTGGTCGGAACGCAAACAGCTGGGACAGATCCTTGAAATGCACATTCTGATTCATTCTTGAGGGAGGCCCAAGGGTCTGCAGTTCTCACAAGCCCAGCGGAGGCAGTGCTGCCAGGCAGGGGGGTCCCAGGAACGGGATGAACGGTGCAGATTCCTGTGGGCCACATAAGCAAGCTCCTCGGGTAAGCAAGCAACAGGAGCAGATGAGGTTAATTCCACTTGGATATTTTACCTGACCCTGTACACCCCAAACATCCTTCCAACACATAAAAAGCATAAAAGCATAAAAATGTCAATATTTTACATTTTAAAAAATGTGCCTTTGAAACCCAATGTATGGTTTTCAGCTTATTTCAATGTGCACCAGCCATGTTTCCAAAGCTCAGTGTCCACATGAGCTTCATGGGTACCACAGGGACAGTACAGAGCTCCAGGGACAAGCGCGGACCTGGCTGTCAGTGCCTGCCCGTTCCTGATTGTGAGACCGAGTTAGAGGACATTAGGGGACATGATAGTCACAAGAGATGCTTTTGAATCCAGGCTCTGAACCATGTGACTTTGGAGCAAGTCATGTCTAGCCTTCTCACTTAGCTTGTCTAGTCTCCAGAAAATTAGGAAGATGATGTCTCATAATATCGTAGACTGTCCCATATCATTTGTGCTCATTTAATTTTATTTGAATCTGAATATTCAGATTTAACCACGGAAAGCTGTTTAGTGGGTGTGTGTGTCAGGGGGAATTTGATTAATCATTAGGAATCTTTCACACCCACACTTGGGATGATTAAGCTTTCAGATTGTTAAATCTTGAAGAGCCAAGGCAACGGCCAGATCGGATGGGGATAGCAGGAATGCAGATGGAGTGGGATGAGAAGTAGGCCCACTGAGAAACGTAAAATGAAGTGAGATTGCACAGTAGGGCTCCTTGGACAGTGGACAAGGCTGGACAGGACTCAGGATGTTCTTCTGGTGAGAAGAAAACAGGGAGCATGGACTACATGCATCACAGACTTAAATAAGGTGCTATGTCATGCAATTTTGAAATCTTTAAAAAAACAATACAATGTAATGGTATATGGCAGTTTAAGTTTAGGGCAGTGCCTCTAAATCCACAGCTCTATGATTGTCTAAACATCAGCAGGGAGGACTTTGTCAAATGACATGCACATCCACAGGTGTGAATTACCCCTCACAGCCCAGTCGGATTACAGCATGCAGTAACCGCCTCTTCAGAATTGTCATGTGATGTATCTCTGGAGTGGAAGTCCACTATGTTGATATGATCCTGGAGAGGTTTTATTTATTGTTACCAATAGTTTATTAAGTCTTGGGGGGTAAATACTAGTATATACCAATGCTATAATTGCATTTCTGCTTTTCATTCATTCATTCATTCCTATTCACTGAGCATAAGGTGGAAAAAAAATATTACTTAAGTAGTGAATAGATTAGTATCTACCACTTTGAGAAATTTTCTTTTCCAAACCTTTGGGTTAGGTATTAGTTAATGATCTGCTCTGTTCTTCCTGCTAATACCTAACTCCAGGGATTTTTTTAGGTACATAATTTCACATTGTAGCTAGGTGTCTCCTTGTAATGTTAGAAAGTTATAACACTTAGGCCCTATGTAATAAAACCTCATTAATTCCAACCTTACAAAGTCAAAGTGTGTATGAATGAAAACTTGGCCTTAACTACCATTAACTCTGATGGTATATATTAAGTGCACACAAATTCAATCTATAGGTTTAATCACACAATCTTAATGGGTTTAAAGCATTTTGGGCATACCAAATTTTATGTAATGTACTCATCTACATTAATAAAAGAGAAAGGTGCAAATTGACCATACCTTCACGATACCCACCAGCCAATCAGGAGTGAGTATGCAAATTAACCTCATTGCCTCTGTGGAGACTGACAGCAGAGAGGAGGCAGCTCCCAGCACAGCACAGCCTGCCATGGAGACCTGGAAGCAGGTAAGTGCGGCCCGCAGGCAGCTCCCATGCAGGCAGCTCCCAGGACGGCTTGCAGTGACCTGGGCGCAGGGAAGCATGGCCTGCAAGCAGCTCCCAGCACGGCCTGCTTGGCCATCACTGTGGCAACCGGTGAGCAGACAAGCCCGGCCCGCAGGCAGCACCCAGCACAGCCTGTTTGGCAGTCGCTGTGGTGTAGAGCAGGCAGGCCCCACAGAGAGCAGAGAACCACGGGGAGCGGGCCTAAGCCGTCAGTAGGACATCCTCTGAGGGCTCCCGGATTGGAGAGGGTGCAGGTCAGGCTGAGGGACACACACACACACACACACACACACACACACACACACACACACCAGTGCATGAATTTCATGCATCAGCCTCTAGTTCATAAATAATCCTCTTCTCTATATTAAATTCAGTCTAGAAGGATCTATATTTTCCTATATTCATTAACTATTAATTGTGTGCATATCACTCTGGGTCAGAAAGTGAAATTCATTTACCTCCTTTTATAAATGTGATTATTCAATTCATTTAGATTGTTCCCCTTTGCAATTGTGTTATTAGAGAAATGTAATGTCTTCTGAAAATTTTTTCCAGGCAACATGGATTAGAAAGAAATCTCCTAATATTCCTCTATGATGTGCAATAAATTGACCATTGAAATCCACACACACTAAAGGTATAGTGTCTTCCATGGACTGAATGGCCATAAGGCTGGAGTTAAGGGTCTTAAGTCTTGTGCCTGAGGCTTTTCATTTCTTTTTCTTTTAGCCACATGGCCGTGTAGAAAACAGCAGCAGCAACCACAAAACCAAAAGCTGACCCAACTGTGTATCCAGGCATTAGTGTCTGTGCTCACCAAGGAGCTGCCCTCACCTGACATCCTTTTCCTGTAAAAACAGGTCGGAAGGAGACTGCAGTCCATCATCAGGTGCCCGTCTTCTCGCGTTTGCTCACTGGTTATCGACATGCTTCTCTTTCCATTTCGTTTGCTTGATAAGAAATGCCCGAGTAGACATTTTCCCATGCCTGCAGTCATGTCATCTTATTTTGCCTGTGGACGCTTTTATCTGGCATGATGGGTCAGTATTGTAATTGCTTTTCTGCTCATGTGTCCAGTTCATGAGGTTTTATAAAAACCTCTCCATCCAGGGGTCGGCTGCTTGGCCGCACAGAATGACCTTCAGGCCTACGTGGCATTTGCAGAATTTTATTGCTTCCTTTGCTTCTGCTGTGATTTAATGGGTTACATTTTCAAAGTTCATGCTCCTCGCACCCAAGACATACACTGTTAAATTATCTCATTTTAATCACCTTGGTCCTATGTCCATCACATTGCCATAATTTCTCTTCATGCTCAATGTGGTAGCTACTCTACCTAAGGGAACATGTCCTGGCCTCTCAGTACCGGGCTGAGCATCAGAATTGAATGGGTCCTGGAAAATGTGCTAATGAAGACCAGTTGAGGACACGTGACTTGATTGTGAGTTTTGGAATCTGCCAAAACAAGGTGAAAAAAAAATCCCATAACTTTAGTATTTTAAAGAGATGGAAGGATCTCATCACAAGTTGAGGCAGTCCTCAATGTAGGTGGGAAATGACAGCCAAAGTCTTCAACGAGCTGTTTCTATTTGTCCATGGCGGGTTCCATCTAGAGAGTATTGCCACTCACTAGAGAGTATAGCCTTCTCACTATGCTAGCCTGTTACCTAAGAGCTGTAATTTTTATATTGCTATTTCTGATGAATAAACAAGCCATTTAAGGTATTTTAATCGGATAAACTTGCATCATTTCTCTTGTATACATATACATATTTTGTCTATTGTTATTTCCCTCTATTCTGTTACTTTGTGTTTACCCCCTTATTAATCCTATATAATAAAGAGGTAATATGCAAATTAACCCTCATGCCATCACAAGATGGCTGCCTACAACCAGGCTGGCAGGGGGGTTAGTGAAGGACAACCAAAGACTGAACAAGCAGGCTGTGTGGGGCAACCAAGCTGGCAGGGGGGGCAGTTGGGGGCGACTAGGCCAACAGGGGGCAGTTAGGGGTGACCAGGCCAGCAGGGGTATCAGTAAGATGAGGCCAGCAGGGGGAAATTAGGGGCAATCAGGCCAATGGGGGGTGCAGTTTGGGGTGGCCAGGCTGGCAGGGGGGGCAGTTCGGGGTGATTAGGCTAGTGGGGGGCAGTGAGGGGCGACTAGGCTGGGGGAGAATTTGGGGGCAATTAGGCCCCAATAGGGCCTAAATCGGCAGTCAGACATCCCTCTCGCAATCCAGGACCACTGGCTCCTAACCGCTCGCCTGCCTGCCTGATTGCCCCTAACTGCTCGTCTGCCTGCGTAATCACCCCTAACCACCTCTGCCTCGGTCCCCAACACTGTGGCTTCATCCAGAATGATGTCTGGAAGGTCGTTCGGTTGTCCAGTCTAATTAGCATATTACACTTTTATTATTATAGATAAGTCCATTGAATTTTAAAAAAAGGGTTATTTTTTCTGTGAAAACAAAGTGTAGTTTTTGATTGAATGTTAAATATACTTTTATCTATCTTTAAGCCATTCCTCTTTAAATGCTGTCTAGAGGCAGCATTTAAAGTGATGAAAGGAACCGCAGATATACTTTCGAAGATTAACTTCCAACCCAATGATCCATCATGAGGTCTTATTGCTCGCCATCATAATAGACTCTCCCTTATTGGGTCATTTGTTAAAATCATACCGCTTCATTTGGTGCAATGCCGTCTGTAGTTATCATTCACCCCGAGCCAGGTTTTCTGCGTGTTCATCATCCCTCTTATTCAGCCCTACTGAACCGGAGCGGATTCTGTACAGCAGGTAGTCCGAGCAGTTTCCATTCATTTCAAACTCACAGTTGCAGCTCAGAGCACTCATGCTCAGCCGACCTGGCCTCCTACTTCAGCGCCATAATCGGTAGCAACGAATGTGGCTTTCTGCCACTTGCACGTCTCTGTGCCCGCATACAGCGTCACTCCTGCTCACTCTCATTTCTGTCTCTCTCCTGCTCGTTCTCCCTGCGACACAGCTCCCACTCCCACTTTCTTCTTTCCTGGCTACTTTCTTAGCAAACTTTCTCTTTCATCTCCATATATAATTCCTCGACTCCCTCCTGACTGAAAAGGTCATCAAAGGCCACTTTGCCGGGATATACGACGGTCTTGTCTTATTTTACATAAAACTCAGCTTTTCCATTGCGTCACTGTGGTACCAGATGTGGCTTGGAGGCCTTTATCAAGCTCTGCCCCATGATTTATGCTACCACCCACCCCACACTCAGCCTCTACCCACGCAATGCCACCTAACTAAAAATAATGTACTGCCTTCACAGATGCGTTTCAAGGCTGCCTACAAGCTTACTTCCTATCCCTAGGCGCCTTGTGCATGAAAAATCGGAAGGTGCCAGTGCTGCAGTATTTGACAGGACTGGTTTCCACTTTCTTCTAGAAAGACTGTTCCTGCTCGCTCCTTCATTGGCACTTTTTGCTTCTGTCAATCCCATGTTTAGGCTTTCTCTAAGGATCTGGCCTGGGCTCTTGGCTCCCCTGGGTGTGGTTCGCTATACAACTGGCGTCTGGTTTAACCCAGAACACGATACACTGCCTTTTATTCATTCCTTTGTCTCCAATGGTCACCTTTGTCTTAATCACTCCTGTGTGGTCAACTCCAAACTTGGCCCCACTTTCTTTTAAGTTAGCCTCTGAGCTCGCATAAGAGAGCATGTAAATGCAGGGGCTCTTTCAATGACGACTGAGGTGACTGGTGTGCCTGCCTATGGTTTGGTGGCAAAAGCGGCCACATTACCTTTGAGCGCGTATCAGTGCCATCCATGAATGCCATCTGGTTCTCATTGTTAGTCAAGAGCTATTGAGTTGGCATCCACGCATTCTCAAAATCATAACTTGGCAAACAACTGGGTTTCTTTCTGTTTTTAGGAATCCCTCGGCTCCACCTAAAGTGTGTGGTTCGCTATACAACCGGCGTCTGGTTTAACCCAGAACATGACACAGCCTCTCCTGAAAACCTCCCACATTAGTGAGGATTGGGAAGAACAGAACTTTAACTCTCTTAGGGAAACAAAAACAACATTCTTCTGCTCAAGCTACAGCAGAGCTTTCCTTAAGCTGTAAATAGGGAGCAAATTTCACCAGGATAATCTTTTTTTTTTTTTTTAATATGTTTTCATTGATTTGAGAAAGAGAAAGAGAAACATTGGCCAGCTGCCTCCTGCACGCCCCCTACTGGGGATCGAGCCCGCAATGCAGGGCTCTGAATCCAACTGGTGACCTCTTGGTGCCTGGATAGACAAACAAGCGAGCCACACTGGCGGGCACTCACTATGATAATCTTATTTCAAGATTGCTGACTCATTACTTTGCGGGAAATAAACCATCTATATTTTATTCTTTGTTGAAAAAGGTAAGCTCATTGCCCGTGTGCGGGTGAAGAGAGTAAACATATAATAATCAGCACACCGATGACTACTATGGTCGGTTATGACATGCTGTGTGACAGTGCAATTCAGAGCGCTCACACGTTTTCTTATTTGCTCCTCACAGGAGTCCAATGAGGTTGGTGCTATCACTCTCCCCATTTGACAATAAGGAAACTGAGCCTCAGGGACCAACAACCACCTGCTGAAAGTCACACAGCGTATAAGTGGCAAAGCCAGAATTTGAACTCACATCTAATTCCCCAACCAGCCTTCTTCTCTCACGTGCTGTCGAGAACACAGAATCGCGAGTCTAAGTAGGCTCTCATCTCAGTCTGCCATCATCCAGCGGTTCTCAACCTGTGGGTCACGACCATCGGAAAACACATATAGCATATGAGATATTTACATGACGATTCATAACAGTAGCAAAGTTACAGTTATGAAGTAGCAACGAAAATAATTTTCTGGTTGGGGGTCACCACAACATGAGGAACTGTCTTAAAGGGTCGCGGCGTTAGGAAGGTTGAGAACCACTGATAGCCACTGCAAATGCATAAGTAGAGTAAGAAGTGGGGTCCTCCATGGATCCAGGAATGTTCAACTTTTCCTTTTTTTTTTATTTTGTTAATCCTCACCCAAGGATACTTTCTCCATTGGATTTTAGAGAGAGTGGAAGGGATGGAGGGAGGGGAAGAGAGAGACAGAGAGAGAGGAAGAGAAACATTGATGTGAGAGAGACACTTTGACTGGTTGCCTCCCACACGTGCCCTGACCAGGCCGGGAATCAAACTTGCAACCCAGGTACTTGCCCTTGACCAGGAATGGAACCCATGACCTCTCTGTTCTCGGGCCAGCGTTCTAACCATTGAGCATACCGACCAGGGCTCAACTTTTTCTTATATCTGAACTTTCATTCTTCAGATCTACGTAATCATAGAGTAGAATACCAAGTCACTGTCAGTAGTATTGTCTTATAAAGAAAAGCTGATTCTAACCTCAAAGTGAGACATTGATATATTTATGTTGTCATACTATTTCAGTCACTTGAGATTTCACCGTGTCCTAGGGATTATAATGAGTGTGAAATATACAATAGTCAGCAAAGCAGGTAAGACCTTGAACACATATAATTTGCTTTCGACTCTATCTGAAGACAAACATTAAAAATCATGAGCCCTGTACTTGTTGGTAGTGTGATGTTATAATCATTGGATGCAATCGCCTTGCCTAGATTTCGAGTACTTAGGCCTCTCCCCTAATTTTAGCTTTGGGTTTCTGGTCACATCCTCAGCAGATGCGAAACCAGGGCCGGGGTGCCAGAATCACGTTTGGGTCACGTCTTCCTAGAGCAGCACTTGCATCATTTTTCTTATTTTATAGGGAAGAGCAATTTTCTCTCTCTGCACCTCGCTATCTGCGTTAAATGATACCTCTGGTGTCCTTGGGCAGCTTTATAATGATGCCTTCCCTGCACAAAGGATTAAAAATTATTAGGGAAATACATGTCGCATAGTAAGCTTATTTCTACCAAACAAATTAAGCATTTTCAAGGAAAGTAATTTTGTAGCTATAATGAGTTTTTATTTTTCTTTCCTCAAAAATTGCTTATGTTAAACAATTATTTATAATGTGCATGAAAGTCATCTAAATTTACTATATACAACTTTTTTTCTTTCATTATACACAGAGGGAAGAAGCGTGCAGTTTTTGCTCTGTAAGGAAAATAACATGAACCCCAAACTGTTATTTTATAAAATATAAAATTATTACACTTATCATATTCAAACCAACATTAAGAGCCATATGGAATAGCTGGAAAAAACACAGCCACCATAGCTTATTTTTTTAACTCATGAGAAAGCGAAAAGTAAGAACGCTAACTGATGGGATGAAGAATTTCAAAGAGAGGAGGGAGCCCCGTGGTTGCTTTCATCCCTTGAGACAATGGAAGGAAGAGAGATAAGGAGAAATCACCCCAAATCTATGAAGTTTTACTCGCAGTGTGTGGGCTGGGATGCAAGGTTAGCATGGTGAGGAGCCCTGGCCACAGCGACTGTCAGCACCCACCTCCTGGCCTTTCTCACGGGGCTGCACTGGGCCTCTGAGGAGTATGAGACCTTCCCAGGGTTAATTGTTCTATTTCATTTGTAGTCCTTATGGTTAATCTCTTGCTGTGCCTAACTTACAACTTAAACTTTATCACAGGCATGTATGTATGGAAAAAACACAGTACTCATAGGGGTCAGCACTCCTTGAGGTTTCAGGCATCCACTAGGGTTCTTGGCACTTATTTTCTGTGGATAAGGGGGGACTGCAGTATTTTCAATTCTCTTGTTTCTCCTTCATTTTTATTATTTTCTTTTAACTATCTTTTTCATTTGCCTATTCTCTCCTTTTCTGTGTCTATCTGTTGTTAAACCAGCTCTTTCCTTAATCCAGTGCGATCTTATTTTTTAATTCTAGAATTGCCATTAGCCTACTTTTTATAATTTTCAGTTCCCTGCCAAGTTCTCAATATGGTCTATGGGTTTCTTTAAGAGTCTGTGTCTGATAAACCCCATTTTCAGGACCCCCAATATTTATTTTTCTATTATCTGTTATTTATCACAGTTTTTCTTGCATTGTTTTGTCTCCTTGACTGTCCGGTATGAAGATGTATATGAGAAGCTACACAGTAATGTGAAGTCTAGGATAACGTTATCTTTATCTAAGAAGGTTTACATCTGCTCTTGGCGGACATTCTGGGTCACTGGCAGTTACAGGCCATGTTAATCCAATGACAGGAACTGAGATGATTTGAAGCTGGGCATCGTAAATTTAACAACTGCTCTGCTCCTCATTCACACTTACCAGTAGGAGATAGTCTTCAGAGTCTCAATCTAAAGGCTTGCATATTTAGCCAAAGCCCCATCCTTGGGAGACCCTGAAGTGCAATATTTACTCTCCTGCCCAAGAGAGCTATAACATTTCTGCTCCACTCCTGTCTCCCATTGTTTCTTCTGGCATTGGCAGAAACTTCTGGCAGAGATGCTGTCCCAAATGTCTGGCTCGCTCCCCTGGTTTTCCTTTCCTAAGAGTCCCAAGACCCGCCACTTCTCATGCTTTGTTAGTCCTCTAGTCTATTCCAACAGGTGATTTCTATGTCGTGTCCATCTCTTCCTGTGCCCAGAAGAAGGGTTATTCTGAAACACACTATCAGTCATTACCAAAAACAGAAACTCTATCATCTGTTTTCCAAAATCAACTTAGGCAACATTTTTAAGACAAAAAATAAGCAGATAATCATTAATGGCTTCTCAATACATTGATCATAAAATCCAAATATGCTATAATGTGCCACCACACCTGGCCACAGTCTGTTTCTTCAGCCTCACCTTCACTCCTCTCTCCTTAACGCAGGGAATCCCACAGATGAGCCTTTCTGCTCCTCATACACACCAATCAGCTTCCTGCTTCTTATTTGCATTCATTGTTTAGTTTGGAATACTGTCTCCAGAGCTTTACATGACTGTCTCCTGTACCTCCTTATCTACGCTCAAATATTACCTCCTCCAAGCAGCCCAGCCTGTCCATCCAACTAGTGAACGTCCTTATTAAGTTCTTCTCTATTGCAACCACACCCTCTTGATTTGTTTATAACATTTATCGCAACCTCCGATCATCTCTTTTCATTAGAATTTTATTATTATAAGGACAGAACTTTCTGAGTCACCACTACTTCTTTGCCACGGAGAATAATGCCTAAAACATAGTAACTACTCCTTAAATATTTATTAAAACCAATGAATTATAGTCCATGACTATAAGCAAATTCATTAACTTCTTTGGCCCTCCATTTTTCACATTTCATTTTTAGGGGCGGGGGGGGGGGGATCGAAAACACAATGCCCAGCCCCTTGCTGGTTGCATAATAAATAGGAATGTATCTAACACCTAGAAGACGTCCAATATTGCTTCTCTCCCTCTTCCCTTCCCTTTGCTCGGTAGTTACTGGATGATAAAGCACAGTGGCATCATTTTATCTTTTGGCACAACCTAGCCCCTGGCAAATGTAATGAGGATTAATTTCTAACACAATAAAGTTACAGAATGGATGGGGGGGGGGTGTGTTCAAATTTCCCTGGAAGCATATAGATATTTTCTTTGGTGCTTCTTATATGATCTTGATTTTAAAAAATTCATTTTTGTTTCTTAAAAATAAATGTTTCCACATGTACAACTCAGTTAAACTAAAATAAATATTTATTTGATTTGGATTTGGCATTAATTTGTGTATAGCAGCATTATTGAAGAAATAACAAAACGCTTGCCTCTGCTCTGAATCCATTACTGACCGTCACTTTTAACTCCCCAGTCACTATCTAATTAAGGCACCCCCTGGATTTTATGTCCTAGAAGTGAGGTGGACATCTTTTATGTACTGTAGGACCCCTCGCTACCTGCTGGTTAAATGGTCTGAGTATATGGGGCTATTTATTACATTTGATTTGACTATGATTTGTACTGTGTTTGTGTTGAGACATTTTGGAACTTCAATTCCCATTATTTCTGTTTTTAGGTTTCTAACGAACAAGCATTTCACCCAAGATATCTCATTAGCAGTGGCAGCAGGCTTGGTAGGTTTGCTCTGTACCCCATTCCATGGGGGAGCAGTGTGATAGCATTCCGCGGAGGTTGGCGGGCCCACAGTCTGCTGCCATTGAGCAGTAGAACATACGGTAATGCATGCATAATAAATCATCAATTCGAAACCTTTCTTTCTTGATTTTATATGTCCATAATATACAAAGCCTTGTTCCCGGAAAAGTCATTCGATAAGAAAGACTCAATTTATTCCATCAAATTGTCTCAATACCTAAACCTGGCATTTAGAAACAAGAAATGCTTATTTATTAGGATTTCACCCTAAAATTCCTTGCCTTCTGTTTGTTCGTAGATAGCAGACTGACTGCAATTTTTTGTGTGCTTAAATACCTGATGACCCCATTATAGAGGGAGCACAGAAGAAAAATATTCCATGTGTCATAAATACAGTCATTATTTCTAGCGCACACTAAAAATTACCAGTATCAGCACGGATAGAGAAACCTTCAAATTAAAGTCACAAGATAAAACAGAGTAAATAACCACTCTTTCACGGTGAATGTGAGGCTATAAATCCATCCAATGCGAAAACAGAGCTGTGCACACTATGAAGTTTAATATAATCTGCCTGGAGAACTTCCTCGCAGCTGGACACATCCCTTATAACGTTTTCATTAGAGCAGCATTGCAATCAGCAATACAGGAGAAGCCAGCTCTTGGAGGAACGTGTCTCTCATATTGTGAATGGATTTTGACATTATTAGTGGATTTATTCAGCTGAAGGTAAGTGCTTCACTCGGAGATGAAAGATACAATTTCTTAGTTTCATTAGTTCTCTCAGGGACACACAAAATCGACAAAATTAGATGACTTTGAAAGTTCCTAATCATATAACTTGAGTTATTAATTATTTCTCCTTTTTGAATACCTGATGTTAGTTATTGCTTTGTAGACTACATTTCATTTTCTCAGCTATTAGATTGGTTTATATTTTCATCTCAGTGGAACAGACATTTATTTGTGAAGCCTTTTACTAGCAATTTATCTTGGGGAACTTCTCTAGTGTGTTTAGAATGTTTGGTGGGCTTTCCAAAAATCTATAATTGTTAAATCCCAATGAGTGGCCGAGTTGCTTACAGATGTCTATTTATCACTCTTTCATTCATTCATTTCTTCATCCAGTAATACACTGAGAATAATATTACCTACTTCTTGAGGTTCTTGTAACATAACATATATATAAGGTGTTAGGGTAGTACTGGAACAATTATAGTTCAGTAAATGTTACTTATTTGTACTAACCTAGTAGTTCCATCAATAATTAATTTACATTAGTATACCCAAAAAGGCTGGCGTGTGTGTTGATTGCTATAAACCACAATAAACTTTTCCAAAGAAATAACATCCTCAGAGGGTTCCAATCTATACCAGCTTTGTCAACCCGATGTATAGCTGCGCCTGCGCACTCATACCACTCACAGCCCCAAATGCTTGGCCCACCCATGAGAGCCGCCTGCTCCATTCTCATTCAAGTAGCGACTCTGAGTTCTGAGCTGCTTTTAATCTAATTCCCGCCCCAGTATTTTTCAGGAAGAATAGGGTGGAGATTCCAAAATGTATAGCACAGAAGAGGAAGTTTCCTGGGCGATATGTAATATCTTGGATCCTGAGTGGGTGGTCATTTTCAGGGAGACGTCCTTTGGGGATAATAAACCTCTGGCTGTTCCATGGTTGGAAGTTAGCAACCCATGTGCAGGTTTGGGAGGCTTCTGTTTTCTATGGGTAAGAGGTTCGAATTTATACCAGCATCTTAAAATCTGGGAATTATCAGCCTGGCTCATATGTAGTGGGCGCTCTTCTGTGCCAGAAATTCCTACAGTCTGGGTATAGATTGTTTAGTCACCCTCAGAGCAGCCATTGGGGTACGCACTCTTATTATCCCCATTTTACTGCAAGGAGCGTTAAGCTCAGATAGCTTAAGTGACTTGCCTGAAATCACAGATTTAGTAAGTGGCTATGCCTAGATTTAAATTGATTTAGTCTGATAGTAGAACTCAGAAATCTGAATGTACTATATGCTGCTTTAAGGAAGTGGCTCAAATCAGAGAAAAGGGAGTTTAAAAACCAACCTGGTTATTGAGCTTAAACACATAATGTGACGAGGAAACATAAAATAATTTGGGGTTGTGGGTAATTCAGAGCATGAGATTCTATGCTCATTAGATGAAACCAAGTATCTAAAAGTCAAAATGAGGGGTCCATTGGCCTGAAAAATGCGCATAGTTGCCTCAATTTTCATTCAGAGAGCTAAAAGAGAAAGTAAATTTTTTCCTACTCCACATTGGGTATGTATAATTGTTTTCCAGGTCACCTCCTCAGTAGCTTTCACTTCTCCTAAGTGAACCTCGGCTGAAAGAATGCTGTGCTTTCTGTGATTGGTCTGCAATGAGCCCGGGCTGAGGACTGGGAAGGAGGCCAGAGGAGAAGGCCGATAACAGTGAGCAGAGGAAATCTCTGATCCGGGCATTAGGCTCCACACCGTTTGGTCTGGGGAGCCCTCCAATCGATGCAGCGTGTGGGGTGTGGGCCAGGCCTGGGAGACTGTTAACTCCCCTAATTTCCAGGAAACACTGGGCTAAAGCTGGAGGAGAGGAAGAGAGGGGCGGGAGGGAGACAGCAGTAGGAAGCCTGCACAAAGTGTTGGCACCGCAGGCTGTATGTGGGGTCTGACCAGTGAGGCAGTGATGCAAAGCACATCCCCAAAGCAAGACTAGCCCCGGAAGCTTCTAGAACCCAGTGCTAAGCATCTGTGGCCTGCCTCCGGGACATCGGTGTCTCACTATGGGAAGGAGGGTGCCACAGCTGCCGCGTTGTCTCCAGTGCTGTCAGCTGTCACAGGCCCTGCACTGCTCACACGTGGCCACCAGGTCGTGCGGCCCAGGTCCCTTCGCTCTACAGCAGAGACGGACATTAACACCACAGCTGTGTCCAGGGAAGCCACCCTGTGAGCTTGTTTGTGTCACGAAAGCTCCAGTCACCACCACCTACCCCCCTCCACTGTCCCAAAGACACACATCTAATCCCTCCCCCCGTTGAAAATGGGCTCCATGTTAATAATAGAGCTGCCGTGCAGATGCTCAAAGTGGAAAGAGCTGGCATGTCCCTACCCAGGCTCATCACTCCGTGAGCAATAATGGATTTCGAGTGAAATAGCTCGCGTCCAAGAAGGGTGGTTATAATTCATGACCAGACGCCCAAATGAAATCCAAATCTGGGAAACAGGCAAAGTGCTAATTTTCTGCCTCAGTGGGATTTATCAAGTTCTCGCGGATTAATTCCAACAGCGGTTTGGTTGTTCGGCTGGTAGTGCTGTGTTTGCCTCGCAAAGACATCTGAGCGACATTGGTTCAGATGTCAGCGCACCTTCCCGGTTTTGCGAAAAGCTTTTAAGACAGCAAAGCCAAACCCTTCGAATGACAGGTGGCCGAGATGACATTTTTTGTTTCTATTTTTATTCTTCTTTATCCTCGGAGGCCAAGGCTCCTTTTGCTTCACCAATGAGGTGACTAGCAACGTACCTTTGGAGAACAATCACCATGCAATTCTCAAGGAACTGAAGCTCAATTCATTACTGCTGCTTTACCAGTAGTTTATTAATAGCATTTCTGAAGAACGTACTTGTTATCTAATAATTGCTATTTATAATTTACTCGGTTGATAAATATACCACTCCTAAAATGCTTACAAATAGGCCAACATCGGTAAGATGCCCTAAACCAGTGGTCAGCAAACTGCGGCTCGTGTGCCACATGCGGCTCTTTGGCGGAAAGTACTTGTTATCTAATAATTGCTATTTATAATTTACTTGGTTGCTAAATATACCACTCCTAAAATGCTTACAAATAGTCCAACATCGGTAAGATGCCCTAAACCAGTGCTCGGCAAACCGCGCTCGTGTGCCACATGCAGCTCTTTGGCCCCTTGAGTATGGCTCTTCCACAAAATACCGACTTCTGCGCATGGGCCACAAAGTTTCAATCGCACTGTATGTGCACGCCCACACGTGGTATTTTGTGGAATAAACTCTCTGTTCCACTATCTTAAAATGCTCAATAGAAAAACACTGCCTGGCGATGCTGAGTTGAATAATGGTGTCTGCCCCCCACTTCAAAGATGTCCTTTTCCTAATCTCCCAGAAACTGTGAATATTCCTTTACTTGACCAAAGAGACCTTGAAGGCGTGATTAGGCTAAAGATCTTGAGAAAATTATTTTGGGTTGTGTGGCGGGCCCCAAGGGATCACAGAGGGCTTTACCAGCGGGAGGCAGGAGGGCAGAAGGAGAGCAGGGTATGGGACGACACAAACACATGTGAAGATGCGACACTGCAAACAGATGTGAAGATGCGACACTGCCGACTAAAAATGGAGAGAGGCGAGGAGTCAAGGAATGCAGCTCCAAGAACCGAAAGCAAGGAAAGAGGTTTCCCCCCGTAAAAACAAGACAAAAGTCACTTATGTGATGTTACCAGGGGATCACAGAGGGCTTTACCAGCGGGAGGCGGGAGGGCAGAAGGAGAGAAGGGTATCGGACTACACAAACACATGTGAAGATGCGACACTGCCGACTAAAAATGGAGAGGCGATGAGTCGAGGAATGCAGCTCCAAGAACTGAAAGCAAGGAAAGAGGTTTCCCCCAGTAAAAACAAGACAAAAGTCACTTATGTGATGTTACCAAGTTGCCTGGACATGGGCCCCTTGGGGTGGGGAGGGTGTGAGCAGGTCTGCATCTTCGATGTTGAACCTCCAGGTAGGCCTGGATTTGCTCCTGGATTTCTGGTGAATTCATTATTCCTGGTATCACCAGGCCCCCTCACATCTGGGACCCGGATGCCCTCCCTGCCTCTCAGCCCGCCCACACTTAGTCAGACGGACTCACCGAGCCTGCCTCAGACCTCGTGGGCCAGACAAGCCTTGCAGTGTGTCCTCCAAGAGGTCCTACCCTTTGGGGAGCTCTCTCCAGATTCTGCTACTAATATCAGTCTTTCCAGATCTCCTCAGAGCCAAAGGTCAGAGGTGTTTTCTATGTTATTTTTAAGAAGCTTATTATTTGTACATTTAGACCTTCACTCAACCTGAAATTGATTTTTTCACTGTGCTGTACAGGAGAGAGGTTAATTCATTTAAAAATATGGATATTGAACTGACTCAGCACCATTTAGAACAAAAAGACCATCGTTTCCCCACTGAAATGCAATGTAACTATTGTAATAAATCAAGTGGCTATATACACGCGGGCTTTCTATTCTATTTCTAGTCTACTGATCTATTTGTCTGTCCTTGCACCAATACCACACTATTTTAATTTCTATAGCTGTATAGACAATCTGATATCTGATAGTGCTCCTCAATATTGCCTGGACCATTCTTATGCCTCTGTATTTCCATATATATTTTAGAATCAGCTTGTCAATTTGCATGTGCGCACACACACACACACCACAAAACTGCTGGGAGATTGATTAGGATTTCTTGAACCCATAAATCAACCTGGAATATATCTTAATAATAATTAATCTTATCCATGAATGTAATATATCCCTCCATTTACTTGGTTCTTTCTAAATATTTGATGTTTCTGGTGCTGCGTAAAAATGTTAAAATCTAATTTTCTATTGCTTTATTGCCGATATATAGAAATACAATACTAAAACCACTTATCCTAATAGTTGCTTATAAATTATTTTTGCATTATCACGTTATTTGCATTTATAAGCATCGTCCCCTTTTTCAAATGAGTGCCTTTTATTGTAATTTCTTGCCTTATTGCACTAATTAGGATCTGCAGTACAATGCCAAGTAGAAGTTTTGACATCATTTTCCAGTTCACAGATCTTATCTTTTGCTACGTCTGCTGATGTTAACTCATGTAATTAATTTTAGATATTGTTTTTTAGGCCTGGAACTTCTACTTGATTATTTTTAGATTCCAATTATTCAATGAAATTTTCTTTCCGCCTACGTTTCCATCTTTTCCTCTATTTTGTGGAGCCTACTTATTATACTTAAAAATCTTTATGCGCTAACTTTAATATCTAGATACTTCTGGGTCTCCTGCCCTTCTCTTTGTTCTATAGTCCTGTCTCTTGACATGTCTAGTAATTTTAAAATATGGAATGATAGACATTTTGTATGAAATAACTAAAGTGGCTACAGATGACATTGCCTTTTTTCAAAGAGAAATAACAGTGTCCCTTTCTCAGCAGGTGGGGTTAGGGAGTTAATCACCTCATCCAATTAGGAAACAGTTAACCTGGTTTGTAGCTTTGGCAATGATAGGTTTATGTCTGTTCCTCTTGTTTCCGCCTCAGAGCCTTCTAAGGCTTTCAACTCAGAGCCTAGGCCCTAGGGCATTTTTTAATTGAGATCTTTCTCCCCAACAGGTTCTGAAGGCTAATCTTTGTCTTTTCAATATCACAAGAGTAAAAAGTTCCACTCTGCCTCTAAGAGGTCAGTGGCTTAGCTCTCTGTGCTCCCACTCTGGGTCCCTTCAGAAGTCAGCAAATGCTTGAAGGGAAAAGCTGCCGGGAGTGGAAGGCCAGTCAACTCTCCATTTCTATCTCCCAGCCCCGCCAGCCCTGGGAGGCCCTGATGGTTTCTGTGTCCCCAGCAACACCCCCCACCCAGAGAGAGCTCAGAGACTCGGTTTCTGCCTCTCACACATGATGGCAAGTCCTCCAGGGCCAGGGAACTACTGGCTGCAGTTCTATGTGGAACATCGACTCCCCTCATCCTCCTTGCTTAGCAAATTGTGTGGCACCTTTCAAAATATGACTTCTGTTTTGTTTGTCTTTTTAATTTACTATTATTATTATTTTATTTTTTCCATCACTATTGATCTCCTCCTATACCATCTTTCACTTTCACCCTCCCATCCCCACCCTGCTATATAGCTTTTCTAGTCAATCTCAGTGTGTGGATTGGTCTGCGAGAGAGAGAGAGAGAGAGAGAGCCTATGGAAGAGTGACAGAAGTGAAATAACCCCAAACTCTAAGGCTAAAGAGGACTTGCGTAACATGGAGGCTGACCTCTGTGTATGATCCCCCTAGAACTATAGCCAGCTAATTTCATGTGATGTTTCATTTTTAGTGATGAATTCATTGCCCATGGAAAAAAATTCAGTGGGGATTAGGCTAACATCTACACCGTTTCCTCCCTTCTCTGGCTCTCTCTTAAGAAACATGTGTTTCATTGCCATTTAAAGTGGCTAATTAACACAGAACAGAACCATTTCACCTGGGTCACGGTCCTCACGTTCATAGAACTTTTACTAATTAACATGATCCAATGCACTTGGTCCCGCAGACATTTTTCTCTAGAAGTCAAAATTCTTACAGAGTTTAACCCATTTTATCACGTCCCCCCAAATTCTTCTCTGGGCCAGGCTTTGAAGTTCTCAGACAACATAAAAACATATTATGCCATTTTCCCAATCACAGCCAGCTGAGAGAATGTTTTTATGTATCAGCTTTCTCTGAACTTTGGTTCATTGCTATTATATTTTTCCCTGTGTCCTTTGTCCCACCTCTGAGTTATCAAATCTGACAGGCAGGGTCATTGAGGGATGCTGACCGCACACATGGACTGGCTGTCCAAAGCAATCCCCATGTAACTCGTTCACAGAGCATTACACCTTGGCATGGTGCTCGCAGGAAACGGTGGATTTATAACACCTGTTAATGTCTTTCGGGAGAGAAGTCAGTGTCCACGCAAATGAGGGATTGACACGACTCCCTAAGTGAAGTGTTGGTGCCACAAATGCTGCGACAGCATTGCCATCGGACGTGATGGATTCCCCCAGGTGGGCCACTGGCCTCACTAAAGCGGGCAGGCCATTCATCCCCAAAGACAGAGCCGTTTGGGCACCTGGAACATTTTCCCTGGCTTCTGAGAGAAAGAGCTCCCCAATGTGTGTGCGTCTTAACAGGAAGGTTTGGGCATGTTCTCTTCCTCAGGAGCAGGCCCTTGTCTTTCCAGTCCCCCTCCTTCCTTCCCCCAGGCCTGTCGCCTGTGCCTTTCTCTCTCCTAAGCTCCAAGGGCCCTGCTTTTGCTTCCGGGACATGTTCCAGCTGGCTGACTTCTACTACCTTGGTGGGTATCTTTCTAAATAAACTTTCTCTTATAATTTGGAAGAAAACACGTTTGGCTTCTATCACCAGCGGGGAGATAGGTGAGTGTTTAGCTTCCACGTATAGGCGACTTTGGCAATGACCAAAGGCACTCTTGACTCTGTTAACCATGTATCTTTCATGTAAGTCCCACTGGCCAAAACATTGTTTCGGGAGTGTTCGCTTACTATAAACACACAGGTTAATGTGCTTGGCCCCATCCCAGTGGCAAGCCTCATTTTGCATTAATTTTTGTGATAGATTGTGATACTTTAGAAGCAAAAACAGTAGACTCATTACTTGAAAGTGTCAAAGTAATGATCATTTAGCGATTTTTCACTTCTAAGGGTCACAGGGAATAGTCAGGACCTGGAACAATTTGTTCTCATCACTGTTGGCATTTTGCTTTGAGACTGCTGTGTGTTTATGAGCAAATAAAAGGTAACAAATTAATCCCTCCTATCCCACTCCCCACCCTCAGCCTCCCCCATGCGTGCCAGAGATACTCTTCGCCGTCACTTTACGTCATCCAAGGCAAATGCAGACCTAAGGCCCTGTCTCCATCGAGCCTCTAATTATGATGATGTTTCAGGAGCTCATAAGCTGTCTATAGAACACAAATTAGAAACACAAAGATGTTTCTAAATGATCTATCTTTCATCTACATCTTTGAATTTATGTATTTTATCTCCAGTCTGTGAAGCAGTTATCTGCTATTATAATTTAAATAGAAATTAATTCAAGCAGAGTCCCGCTTGGTCTCTGAGAACGCACTATGGCTTAATGAGTAAATATGTATTAGCGTGTCTTAGAACTGCACATTATTGACCTGAGAGGCAGCGGGGAACTATAATGGCTGATTATGCAAATCCTCAACTGCAGATCGTCCCTGGACTCCACCATGTCATTGATTTACACTAATGCCGGCCTTTCCTTACCAGGCGCTGATTAATGAGCTGTTCTCTGACACGGACTCTAATGTAGCCTTTTTGTGAGTCGTTAAAGTCCTTTGTGAGAAGACCTCCCGGAGGACCTTCCCATTTGTGGGTAATTGACAAGCCGGATGACAGCTTTTACTGTTGATCATAAACCTGCAGCCAATTCACTTGGGCAATGGATTTATGTTTAGCAACCTTTCATTTTAATGTGGGTGTTTTGTTTTGTTTTTTGTAGAGAAAAAGTTTAAATTCAAGTACATTTTATTTATTAGATGGTCTAAAATGCATCTTTTTCTGCAAGGTTATGTTCAGACAAGTTTTCTAACCAAATGCATAATTGCTATTGGAGATTTTATCATCACAAAACCTCCTCAGAAGCACCCACTGTATATGAAAAGTCAGGCATTTTCAGGTAATTTTCTAAGCCGGCATTTAACAGTACATATTTCCATGTGTTACTACATCGCCGAACTGGGTTCAGCCTCCTGAGCACGGGTGACTGACAGCATCTCCCTCCTGGAAAAATCCATCATTTAAACTCAAGGTTGTGTTTACCAATCCAGGGTACTCAGGGCAGATGGCCTAATTACTCATTGGACTAATCACTATATTAGTAATCGCTGCAACCCATTCATTCATTTTCTTGTTCTTTCAAACATTTATTAAGCACTAACTCTACACCCAGTACTGCTTAGTCTGCAGTGAACAAAGGAGACAAAAAAGAAATCTGTCTACAGGCAGCTGACTTTCTAAGGGGGAGAAGAGAGACAGGCAATTGGTAAGAAAATTGGAACCACTCAGAAACCGTATTTTCTTTAATCTGGCCTTTTAGTTGGACTTTTTTATTTTGACTCAAACTGACCCGTCCACCTCCCTCTCCCTTGCTTAACCGTTAAGCCCTCAGGACAATGAGGTTCCTGTCAGCAACCAGGGGCTTAGAAGCAAGGTCCTGGATCTATTGACGCTTGAGACAGTCTTCAATCCAACCAAACATAACATCTTGGCCTCGGTTGTGTTTTAACTCTGGACCCAGGGAAGCATAATGGTCCCATAGAACAAATCCTTGCGAAATTGGACAGAACAACTCCGTGGCCAGCATCAGGACCAGATGCAATGATAAAGTACCCCCTACCCTTACACCAACCAATCAGTGGAGATCCCAACCCTAACCCTGTGAGCCCCATGATTAATGGTTTTTTTCTTGATTTGTTGAGGAGCCCTGGGGTCAGAAGGAGCTCTATCGTAGATGTTCTCTTCCTAGATTCTTCCTCTGCCCCAGAAGTACAGCTTCTGGACATTTTAGAAGCCAGAGTGAGAGCTCACCGTTACTCTAGGTATCACTGTCAATGAGCAATGGTTTAAAGCTCCAGGCCTACATTTTTGGTTTGATCATTGATTCATAGGGTAATCTTAGGTGCGATCTCAGGGTTTAATTGTTGCAAATGAAATAATGACCCAACTGGAAGATGTCTGTGGTCCATGCAGGGCTAAGCTTCTTTGACATCGGATGTTAATAGCACTGCAGACCCCTGACCAGGTGAATAAGCTGCATTTTACAGAAGCCAATGCTGTTTTTCTATTCAAGTTAGAGCCTTAAAATAATCTGAAAATTGTGGCAGCTGGAAAATTGATATTTGAGAGGTGTTAAGGAATTTCTATATTACAGAGCAAAGCTGGAATTGGTTCTTGAGGCAAGCCCTCAATTTATTCTAGGAGGGTCCTATTTAGTTCTATTCATAAATTTCAAGGTAAAAATATTCATTTGCTTTCCCTCCCCCTTTCCCCCAATTACTTCTGGGAAAGCCACGGATGGGGGAAGTGATCTAAATGTAGATGTTAAGACTAAGGTTCAGAGAATCAGCTTTAAATGTGCTTCATAGTTTTCTTGTATCAGGGCATCCATGCATAGATTCTTGTAATGATCACTGCTTTAACCTTCTTTGAAGTAGGTTAGAAAAGGTAAAGGGTGTTCTAGACTTAAGGAGAAGAGATGATGAGCAGAAAGTTTTCATTGTAAGAAATGAGCTAACCTCTGCAATGGAGTTGGAAGAGAGGCAGCTAGTGAATGAACACTGCTGGGTTCCAGAAGTGATGTCTGCTAGCTCACATAAGGTCTCCATTTCTGAGCTTCAGTCTCTTATGCTAACTTAAGAATTGATTTAAAAACTAAAAAAAAAACAAAGATCACAACTATATTTGGAGAATCAATGCAAGAATCAATTAAAAACAAAAAAAACAAAGATCACAACTATATTTGGAGAATCAATGTGTGCATGTCTGAAAAAGCCGTTATGAACTACCCAGAAGTGACAAAAAGAGAACAGGGAGTCTATGGCAGGAGACAAACCAAAAGTAATTTGTGAAAAAGATAAGTGATCTTTTTGGTTTCTCAAAAATAATAATGGAAGACAAATTCCCTATAAAAACATTTAGAGTTCCTAAAGTCACTATGAGATTTAAAGGTGTTAGTTGCACATTAAAGAGCAAGGTAACTCCTGAGGCCTAGGTAAGTCAGGGCATTCAAGCTTATTTCCATTTGAGTCTCTGAATCTATTACAAGATTATATGGCTTCTGAAATAATTTTAAAATACTGCTTATTGAAAAAATGTTGATAAAAAAAGAATTTTTGATAGACACTGTCCATTGCCTCTCTAGAATAGTTTCTCTCCTTCCCTTTCCTCACCGACCCTAAATATATTCTAGACGGTTCTGCCTCACTGGAACACTCAGCTTCCCAAGATCCCAGTCCAGGAAGCCACACAGCATGTAAGTGAAAGTCACTGACTGGTCTTGTGGGAAAGTTTGTTGAGGAGAATCGCTCAAATGACCTATCTTTTTGCATTTGCCCTTGGACTTTGTCCTCCTACTCTTGTCATATCTGGAGGGACAGATGCCTGGAGATGGAGCAGACAACTTGCAACCATGAGGATGGGAGCTGGAGAAGCAGGAAGGGAGGGGGAGTTTGAGCCCCTGGGGCTTTGTGGAGTCCTCCTGTGAAACATGGACTTCCTACTTCTGGCCATCTCCTGTGTGAGGAAGCTAAACATCTATTCAGTTAAGATACACTACCTGTGCTTCTGTTACTCAGAACTAAACACAATCCTAATTGTTATAATGCTTTTCTTTATGGATTTTGTTTTTTTATTCCCAACCCTTTGCTTATTTCATTTTCTTTCATTTCAAAGGTCACAATCCTGGCCTGGCATCTCTGAGGCCTGTATGTACAGTTGGTGTGTGTTTTTTCTAAATCACAGTAGACTTACGTGCCTGTATTTATTATCCACATAAAACCAGGTGCCCTGCTTTTGGGCAGAGCCCTGGAATAAAATCCAGGTGACTTACCTACCTGAGGACTGTGTCCTACCTGTTCATTTCATTAGCTTGGGCTCTTGAGTTTGTGAAATGATTGGCCTGAGGCATGATTACCATAATTTATTCTTCCATGATTACCATAATTTATTCACTATATTTATATGATCGTTGTTTTGCTTTCCATGTAAAGTTGCAAGAAGATAACTCTCTAATTGATTTCAAGGGCCAGGATCCAGTGACATTCAAGTAGTTGTAATATCACAAATGTGTTATTTCCTGTAAGATGCTGTGACATCTTTGAATTCAGTTTCAGATGTTATTATTTTTATAAGGCAAGACCTATGTTAATGAGAAGAAACGAAGGTAAGATAAGATTGAACCTCTGATAGACTGAACTCGGGTTAACCCCTACAATTTAAATTTGGCGAACACTCGGATTCTTAAACAGCGCTGTCAATCCAGTTGTGTCCTCTGTCGTCACCAGAGATTCTCTAGGAAACTGAATGCGCTTGGAGTTCTTGAGGATTCTGATCTCTGACAGAAAATCCTTAAGGGCACTGTCCATTGCAATCATCTTTATAGTCCAAGTGATGAAGCACAGCTTGGCATCCTGTTTGAACATGTTATCACCTAAGCACCTGACAATTATCAATGGGCTGTATAACCATTTCTCTCATGGATTATTTTCTGAAACATTAGGTTCCAAATTCATTTTTAAAGTATTTCATAATTGAATGCAATGGGGCCATTTAAATATTAAGTGGAACTTTGTGTGGATGGGCATTATGATCTGTGTTTCTCACTTAATTCTTATTTTTATTTTCTATGGGTAATCAAGACTGGCTCAAATACTATAGATTCATCTCTCCTTTTCTTTCTCTAGCTTTCCCTCTCTAATTAGCTCCACAATTTTGCAATAACCCACCATCTGCTTTTAGGTTTGACCTCTTCCTAACAATAAGTTGAAAATAAAACCTGATTTCTCATATCTTTATTGTTGGTCATAAATGGTTACGCCACCTTTTCTGGGGGCGGAAGGCATTGCGTTGAGCCTGAGTTTGTAAAGAGGTATGAGGTGGTCTCTCTCTGTGAGTGATGTCGACGTAAGAAACGTCCAAACTTGTAGAGAATTTTTATGAGTTTATTTGAGCCAAACTGACGGCAATCGCTAGAAAGCAAAATCTCAACAGATGGAGAAAATGGTCTGGAGAATGCAGTTTTACAGCTTCCTTTATACGTTAGAATCGAAGGAGGAGACATACTAGTGAGAGGGGTTATAGGAAATGCATTGGTGATAGATCAGAGAGGCAGGAGAAAGCAAAGTGGGGCAGGGTGGGGAGGGGGGGATCCCTGAGACTGAATAAAGACCAAAATGGAAAGACATGTGCTTCTTTTGTGGTGATGGATACGGGTAGCTCACATTGCAGCACATGGAGATGGTCTGCGGGAGGGAACAAGGTAACAAGGAGGGTTTCTGAGGTCTCCTGGTCTGGTGTGAGGTGGTCCCCTGAGGGGTCTGAGAAACCCTGACATTCCAAGGAATGTTACCTTCGATGCAAAAAGACAGCAGACAGGCTCAGTTAGGATAAAGGCTGACCTTTGTCAAGGAAGCTATAGGCCTAGACTGTGACTACCGCCGGGACTCACTTTTAACTGGAAGTTATTATGTTCAGATCATCCTATGTGGTTTCTTTCCATTTCTGAGCTTGTAAGGCCCACCATGCAGGCCTCTGAGCTTGTCAGTTTAGCATGTGGCCCCTTGTCCATACACAGTGACAAACAAGTGGTACAAAGCCTATCTCTCAAGATGACATTCTCCATCTAGTTTTGAGTTCTCAGGTAAGGTGGGATTTAAATGTGCTTTGCAGTTAGGATATAAATACATCACCCATAGGTACAATGGTACTTTAACAGCAATGATGACAACGATAGCCAGGAATGATTATTTACCATGGGCCAGATATTATATTATGCGTTCTACAAGGACTATTGCATTAAGTCCTCATCACAAAACTATGTTTTGTAATGAATTTTTATTTTTTTACTCCCATTTTATAGAAGAGAATATTGGGGGTTAGAGAGACAGATGCCCGAGATTACCTACCTAATAAGTAGTGAAGATGAGATATAAATCTGAGGTAGTGTGACCCCAGCTCTGTTCCGTTTCTAAGCAGGAGGACCTGAAAAGACAAATTATATCTACTTTTGATTCAGTTAGCATAGTTTGGAATTGTTAGCTCTTAAATTATGCTCAAATTAGTGAACCAATACCCCCGGATTTCAGTGTGATGGCTTTAAAATCAAGACGCTCTGCCCTCGGGTTCACTTAATGGGCTAGTAAACTGCGGGGATTGTGAACTCATTGTTGAACATTCGCCTGGAAGTGAGAGATAAGAATGCACATGCTTTGTCTGCAGATGCAGCAAGTTGTCATTCAAAGCTGCAAAATACAGCTAAGGAGTTTCAGGACTGAAGGGAACATAAGTTCAAGACCCAGGAGGAGAACATGAGACCAGACAATATGCCAATTAATGGAATTAAATGGAAAAGATTTAAATTGAGGGCCCCTCCGGAGCCAGTGTAAAAGAAAAGGCAGTTAATTCAATAAGGACAAAAGGCTAAGGGAGCTGGCTGTGAGAGGATCAGCATATTTAAAGTTGATAGTATCTTAAAAATGAAAGAACATGGGCTTGTGATTGCTGTGAACTTATTATGCCCCGGTAGCTCCGTCTAATTTGGCCCCCTTCGTTCTCTGAACAAATACGCTCGTCCTGAGGTTTCAGGACAAAAGAAATAATCCTTATTGTTGCAGGCAGGCTACGAAAGCGATTGTGATCAGCAGCCATTCTCGGGGGGCGGTTTAAAGACCCGTCCGTCCGTCCATTCTCGGGGGGCGGTTTAAAGACCCGTCCGTCCGTCCGTCCGTCATGCGAGGGGAGTTTCTGTCCATCTGTCACATCGCACGTCAAAGACTGTTCCCCACATTCTAGCTGTTTTCAAAGTTGTTATAAAAATAAATGTTATACTTGGACACTCCCGGGGCCCCGAGAGTTTAAATGCATCGATGTGATTTCTCTTTTGCTCAGCAGGTTGGAGAGTGGCACAGGCACGGCGGGGGGTCGTTAATAGAGCAATGACGTGAATCTCCATGTCTCTGTGGCAAATAATTGAGGATGTGAATTTAAGAAATTCTGTTATGGGCTCTGTTCTCTAGAAAAGCAGTTGTTCGGTGTCATTATTCAATTGTGTATCGACAAATTGTGCCTCTGTGCGCCACAGCAGGGAGCAGCGTTCAAATGCTACCCCAATTACAAGGGCACCAGCGTCCCGCCCCTGAGCTTGGCAGTGCCCAGGCAGAGGGCGGCCTTGCCGAGGGCACACGATTGGTGGAGGCAAATGGTGCCACCTGAGGACACAGGGGTGGCATCTCAGAAAAACCATTTGTGGGAAAGAAAATGGAATCAATGGTGTCGATGTAAGAAAAGTTCAAACCTGTAAGAAGGTGTGTGAGTTTATTTGAGTAAAACTGATGACAATTGCCAGGAAGCAAAATGTCAACCGTATGAGAAAATGCTCCAGAGAATGGCAGTGTGCACCTCATTCCATACATTACAGTCAAAGGAGGAGACTAAGGAAGGTTCCATGAGATCCACGGGTGGGGGATTA
>NW_005353629.1:3391929-3411579 GCF_000412655.1 Myotis brandtii
GGGGGGGCCCCGCAGGGGGGGGGGGGGGGGGGGCAAGGTAACGATGAGGGGTCTGAGGTCCCCTGCTCTGGGGGCTGTGCCCTGAGGGGCTGGGGGAAGGGAGTACTCTATGTTCCAGAGCTCTGTTAGCAGAGATGCAAACAGGGAACAGGCTCCGTTCAGGTAGAGACTGACCTTTGTCAAGGAAGGCACTGGCCCTGGAGGCCCGTGGCAGACTCTTGGGTTCCAAAGTTTTCATCTCAAACAGAAACTTTGGACACTGGCCTTTGTTTGGCCTCGATAAAGACAAGATTGTTGTTTGTTTGTTTGTTTTTTTCCCATTGCAATGGGACATGGGAAACCCAGGGGCCGCCTTCTGTTTTCACCGGAATAAATCCTACAACACCGCAAAATAAGAGAAAGAAATTAAGAGAAAGATACTGGCCTAGGACATGACTACCCAACATCGCTCCCTTTCAGTGAGGAAGTTTCCGTTCATCCTGTGTGGTTACTGCAGGTCCGAGTCTGTAAGGCTGTCATGCAGGCCTTCCCCTGAGCGAGTCAGGTTTGGCATGCGGCCCCTTTCCCATCCACAGTGGGCATCAATAAGGCTAAAACAGTACAATTACATGAAGGGACTTCCCCATCTTATGTTTATACCTGGAGACTATCAAGCTTTATCATCGTTCTGACGCTGATAAATTGCACCCTTTTATTTTTTATGAAGCCCTGATCCACACAGATTTCATCATCCAACCATTTCAGGGGTCAGACCAATGCATTTTATGCTCCTCCCCTCCCTGCTTTGATTTGCTGTGAATGATTTAGATTTCCTGGCCAATCAGCTACACACATGCGTAGTTTTCTTTTGCGCTACTTCGCTAAGCTTATGTGCACTTGCGACTAATACTAGTTTCGCAACTAGTGGCAACAAAAGGTGTTAGTCCACAATGAACAACAGCGCCTGAAGTCTATGAGTTTCTTTGCTCTAAAACATTTCTTTAAAATAGTTAATTCAAACTGGGGGTAAAGGATAGAGATTCTATCCCATTAAACAGTCCCACCTCCCCTGTTTTTTGTTTGCCATACAGTTTAGGGGACTCTTTCAAGTTCCTGGGAGAAACGTGTCAGGACAGAGTTGCATTCATCCTCTCCAATGAACCTGAGTCATCAACTAAGAACCAAAGAGGTCGCTCCCAGGACCGAGCAAGTCTAACACTGACATAGATCTGTTTGCCTAGAGATTTTAATGCACTTTCTAAGGGTTTATGAACTTATACCCAAAGGTCCCATGATGAGAACTTAGAGATAAACTTGAATGAAATATCTGCTCAGAACGCCCTACAAACTCAAATGCAATAACCTGAAGACACATATACACATTGCTTATGGTCTTGTGTGTGTTTTAAAATACACCTGCCACGGAGAACAAGATCCGCTGTGTGCTCAGAGATCCTCTCAGACCCTTCCTACAAATGCACTATCCATTCTTCTTCTCGCACATCTGTATCCCTTCTATTAAAGTAAGGGTGTGTTCCCAGCTATTTCCTCAATTGATGCCCAAGTAATTTGCAATAGTGATCTGCAAAAATAAAGGGGCCCTTTTAAATGAAAAAGAATAGATTTCATTATATTCTGTTCTTAAAAGTGGATAGATGAGGAGGGCAATTAGGTCTGTAGAATGAGAAACATTCATCAAAGACATTCCTGCAAATTTCACAGGAACAGTAGACCATTCATTTTCTGGAAGATTATATTTTAAACACCTCCGCTATACATATTCATGAAGTACCTTTTAAATCCATTTTACCTTCTCTCCCAAAGTGCCTGACCTAAAAAACAAAGTAAAATATGTATTTGGAAAAGGGCAAAAACATTCAGTTTCCTGTGTTATTATTGCCGATAACATTGTCACTGATTCTTTTCTAACTTCATTGTCTTCTAACTGTATTTGTTCCATTCAGTGGTGAACACCATAAAACTTCGCACATGGGCATCATGACAAGGAAATGATGTTATTTTGGTGATCCTGGGAGTAAGAAATCTTTTCTCTCTCTTTTTTATAGCTGACCTTTTCAGAAATGAATCTCTCTTGAGTAGCCACCCTTTCATTTGTTATATATTTTTTTCAAACTAGGCTGTCACATATTCTTGAATGACACAGTATTTCTTAACACCTAGAAATAAAACGAACACCTTTTCTTTGTTTTTTAACACTCAGGTATTCTTATATATTGAATACAGTCTTTATAAGCAATATACTATTTTATGCCTCGTTTTCTTTTAGGGGGTTTATATGCATTAGAATAGATCTCCTGCTAAACAGAATTCAATAAAAAAAAATAAAACCACAAAACCTTGGACATGCTTTGTTAGCTCTCACTGAGGTGGAGAAGATGTCGTTGGCCAGGAGGGTTCCGTGGAGGTTACACGGACTTTTCCTGGAATGTCTAATACAGGAGTCAGGGGGCTAGACGCTGCTGTGACTTCAGGGTCACGACAGAATGCAGGACAGTGCTGAGATGAAGGAAGGAGTAAGAACGTTGGAAGGTGCACTGTTTTATTTCTTTTGGTTTTGCTTTTTTAAAAATGGCGTCGTCATTCCACACCTAGTAGTAGGGAGATCTTGACCTAGTTCTTTTCTGTCCCAAATCACCCGTTAAATAGATCTTTTATGTGAACCCACCTCTGTACATTGATGCTGTTCTGTGGACAAAGTGGTAACAGCTGTTCCTAACAAAAAATACCGCAGAATGGTCTTGTCTGAAACTCAATGGTCTTTTTCCCCATGCACTTATGTGTGTGTGTGTGTGTGTGTGTGTAGTTCAATGCAAGTTTATCACATGTCCAGATCTGTGTGACCAGCACCGCAGCCAACGTTCAGAACAGTTCTATCTGAAGGAGCCCTCATCCTCTTACAACCACAGCCCCCTCCCTCTTGACCCCCTTCCTAGTCTCTGGCAACTACTAATCTGTTATTCATCTCTACCCTTTGGCATGTCAAGAATACTAGATAATAGAATCATGCAGTAGTAACCTTTGGAAATTGGCTCCTTTCCCCCCACTCATTCCAATTTCCTTCAGATTCATCCAAGTTGTAGATTTCAATACCCTGTACCTTTTGTTGCCTAGTGTGTTCTGTGGTATGGATGTACCACAGTTTGTTTAACCATTCACCCCTGAAAGACACGGGGTTGTTTCCACTTTGAGGCTAAATAAAGCTGCTATGAACATTCAAGAATATGTTTTTGTGTGAACATAAGTTTCCATTTTTCTGGGATAAGTGCCCAAGAGTGCAGCTGCTAGATGGTGGTAGGCATTCTAAGCATATGCTTAGCTTTGTGAGAAACTTCCCATTTTTTCCAGTGACTATGGCATTCTGCATTTCCATTGCAGCGTAGATGCGGGCCGGCTTCTCTGCATCCTCCCCAGGGCTTGGGGTTATTAGCTTTTTTATTGTATTTGAGCCATTCTGGCCAGTGTGTGCTGATATCTCATTGTGAGGTCATCTGAATATACCTCACACTGTGGACTAACATAAGCATTTACATAGTTCAACTCATTGTTCCTAATTTTAGCTTTATTTACTTTCTGCAAATCTTACCGACCCCATCCTCTCGGTCAGCTATAGTTTGGTGATCAGTTACGTGTTGGTGTTCTCACTCCTGGTCAATGACAGTTCCCTGGTCAGGGCTTATGAGTTTAGGGCCTCAATACTGATTTCTAGGTTTTAATGTCACACTCGTTTGCTCTGTTACTTGTTGCAGAAAATTTGCAAACTCTCTTTGCAGTTCTGTCAGCTAATCCCACGTGCCCTCCATTTCCCCGGGGCCTGCCCCGTGGATTTTGTGTGCTCCCTGCTGCTCACAGTTTCACACTCCCGTCACTGCTTCCTCTGCTGCTTGCTCTCTGCTTTGGGTTCCCGTCTTCGGGCGGGTCCTCTGCTCATGGCTCTCTGTCTGTGTCCTTCTCATCGTATCACTGGCTTTGTCCCTGAAGCCGCCATTCACACTGGCGTTGCTCACTCAGGTTCACTACGTCCCTTTTATCTGTAACTGCTGATGAGCTCACGCTCAGAGGAGGGGCTGTTTCCCCCACTTGAAGAAGCCCCTGCTCTCTAAGGAAAAGTCTAATTTTTGGTCAGTATCATCGAGAACAACCTCAGTAAAAAAAATCTATTTCCTGCTTCTATTCTTTGAAGCACTCTGGGAGCAGCAACTGTTATATGCTTCACAGGTGTCTGCTATATCTCCAGGTTCCTGTGTGTGTGTGTGCATGTATGTGTGTGTGTGTGCATGTGTGTGTGTGTGTGTGAATTTTTATTCTAACTAGAGGCCTGGTGCACAAAATTCATGCACGGGGGACAGGGTGTCCCTCAACCCAGCCTGCACCCTCTCCAATCTGGGACCCCTCGAGGGATGTCTGACTGCTGGTTTAGGCTGACCCCTACAGGATCGGGCCTAAACTGGCAGTCAGACATTCCTCTCACAATGTGGGACCACTCACTCCTAACCGCTCACCTGCCTGGCAGCCTGATCACCCCCTAACCACTCCCTGCCAGCCTGATTGATGCCTAACTGTTCCTCTGCCAGCCTGATTGCCCCCAACTTCCCTCCCCTGCCGCGACCCGCCTCCTCCACCAGGACCCACCTCCTCTGTGAGAGGCGGTGGAGATGCCAGGACTGGCCTCCTCCATGCCACGCAGAGCTGCAGGATCCCCAGGCCTCACTGCACAAAGCAGCCACCAGGCCCTGCCTCCACTGTGTGTGCGGCCATCTTGGGGCAGCCATCTTGTGATGATGTCGCATGAGAGTATCATACAAGGGTGTGAAGCCACCTAGGCTTTTATTATATATCATGTGTTAGGCACTGGGCATGCTCCTGGAGACAGAAAGTTGTGTGCCGTGGTCTCTGCCCTCAAAGGCCTGACAGTCTAACTGGAGAGTTTGCCTTTGACCTTGACTGCTCGTGGCACACAGTTACATTTGCATTTTCCAGCATCAATGAATGACATTTTTTTCAGAGTTTGTGACACTGTTTATATTTAGGGTGCCAAGAATTAGCATTCATGAGAATGACAGTATGCAAGCTATGAAAGCACTTTCTTTGTCTTCTATGCTGGGTTTTTATAGTGACAACCTTTGACCCCATTTCTATTCTCACACCCTCCCCAGAACCTTCTTCTGAGCGCTCTCACTTTATGATCTGGAAAGGGTTTCTCAGTCCTGCTCACCTCTTCATCACATCTCAGGCAGAGCCACCAGCTCTGTTTACCATGCAGGATTGATGAGGCCTCAGAGAGAGGGCCACGGAGAGCCCAGACTGCGTGCTGCTGCCTCTCTCTGCTCCCTCGTGCGTGTCTCCTGGGGAGAAAGGAGAGCCCAGCTCTTTGCAGCTCTTCAGAAATCCTCCTGTAAATGCCCAGAGCAAACTGCCTCTGGCGATGCATGTTCATCTCTGGGCTCTGGAGACCACTCTCAGAATCCGCCTGGACTCGACTCTCTACTTCTTTTCCGCGAGACTATTATCTGTAAAAATGACAGCCTGGATCACTAATTCTTATTCCAGGTGTCTGTCCTCTTTAGATGCCAAATAGACAAAAACTCTTTCCTTGAATATTCTAGAAACATTTATTTACCTATCTTTCCTGGTTTTTTAAGTTGGAAAATTCACTGAATACATTCAATCATGAAACGTGTTATGCAACAGCTCTGAGCCTGGACATGTGCCAGACGCTGAGACGCAGACATGCCTTTGCCTTTCAGAGCCATACAAGAAAGATGGGGAGACGAGGACACCAAGAGGGAATTCCAGCAAAACTGTTAATGTCATCAAGGACATAATTCTTTTTAATCATCCCCCAAAGATAAGTTTTTATTGAGAGAGAGAGAGAGAGAGAGAGAGATGGGAGAGGGAAACATCTATTTGTTGTCTCCCATACACTCCCACTCCTTGACCAGGGATCAAACCCATAACCTAGGTATGTGCCCTGACCAGGAATTGAACCCACAACCTCTTGGAGTGCAAGATGGTGCTCCAACCAACTGAGCCACACATCCAGGCTCTAGTACATAATTCTTTAGGAAAACAAAAGAAGTTACCCATCCTATCTTTCTCCTTAATATTCCCCAAGTACGAGAAGGAACATAATATAATGAAAAGCTTTGATATAAAAATAAGCTGTGAAGTAAAACAGATCTGGCCTTGAAACTGGTCCATGCCTTTTACTAGCCATAGACTGTAGTAAGTCACACCTTCTTAGCCAACTTCTTATCTGTAAAATGAGGATAATAAAAAGTATTTCTCCGGGTTGTCCTGAGGGCTAAGTGAGCTATAGGATAGAACTGAATATACAGTAGGTACTCAAGTATTTGTGGAGTGGACAAATGAATGTATATCATTGACAACAGTCACTGGTAAGCATGTAAGTATAACATGCCATAGTGTTTCACTGTCACAGTGATCTGGGTATGATCGCAGCTCTTTCATTTCCAAGCTTTGCCTCGTGGGTAAACAATTTTTTTGATTCTCAGTTTCTTTGTCTCCAAAACGAGGACAATAAAACTTACTCCATAAGATATGTCAGAAAAATGGAAAAATGATGTGCATAAATCAGTTATAGTGCCTAGACCAGTGATGGCGAACCTTTTGAGCTCAGCGTGTCAGCATTTTGAAAAACCCTAACTTAACTCTGGTGCCGTGTCACATAGAGAAATTTTTTGATATTTGCAACCATAGTGAAACAAAGACTTATATTTTTGATATTTATTTTATATATTTAAATGCCATTTAACAAAGAAAAATCAACCAAAAAAATGAGTTCGCGTGTCACCTCTGACACGCGTGTCATAGGTTCGCCATCACTGGCCTAGACTATGGCGACTTCTCAACAAATATTAATATATATTTTTCTAAGTCTTAAAACAGTTTTTTAAAGTAGTAAAAACTCTCAGGTGGAAACTAACTGCTCACCCACTTACCAGCGTCTATTTTACACTGTGACCGTTCTCTAGAATACACTAGGCTGTCAGCTGGCCACACAAATAAATTTCCAATATTTTTTAAGGAAATTGATTATTCCTAGAATTCACCATTCAGTGTGATTCTGGTATTTATTTATTTATTTATTTAGCCTAGATGGTCTTTAGCAGATTAACAAATTCACATCCAATCTTAGCTTACTGCCTTTCAGGAATAAGCCTTGAATTTTGTCAAATGCTTTTCCTGTGTCCATTATATTAATTATAAGGGTTATAAGGGTTTCTCTCTCTCTCTCTCTCTCTCTCTCTCTCCATGCTGAAATAGAGTAAATGATTTTTTTTTGAGTAACAAGCCAGTTTTACTTCCTGTGACAAGCCTCAATGGAACATAATGAATTATCTTGTTCTTAGATATTTTAGAATTCAGTTTAAGAATACTTTAATAAATTTGTATCTATGCTGATGAGTGATACTGGTCTGACTCATGATGCCCCATAAAAGGAGTTGGAAGTGCTGTTCCAGCTTCTGGACAGAGCAGAGCCTGGGCGCCCCCAGCGTTGGGGACCCCAGTGCCGGGGACCTGGGCAGGAAGGAAGGTTACCCGAGAGGAGATTCCAGAGAAAAGAGTCCAGTTTCCGTTTCCTGGTCGTTCTTTTTCAGGAGGTACATTTATGAGACAGCGTGGTACAGTGGATAATAGGCTCACCATGAAGAAGGTTGCATGTTAGGTCCAGCTCTATCAGTAGCTAAATGACTGCCTTTTAGCTTGCCTTTCCTCGTTGCAGAAAGAGAGAACTGGGTATAGATATGCACATTTTCTTCTTCCATCTAGGGTCTAAGAACCCCAAAATATGCTATCTAATGATTTCTGTGACCAAGTGACACATGGGAAGGCATAAAAAGTCAGGTTCCTATTAGGCACATTTGAAAAAACCTTCATGAACTCATGGGCCTCTAAGAAAATAATAAGATAGAAGTTAAAACTTCTTGTAAGAGGCTACGGGGTTTTTATAGATTGTCAAGAACTGCTGAATTTCAAGGGTTTCTGAAGCAAGACACCAACTGAATCCCAAGTAATGGAGATGAGCAGATATTTAACGGGACTACTTTCTACTCTAATTGTGCTTTGCTGTTCAGAGGGCACAGGCCCCATTTTTACCTGACTCTAGCCAAGTGGAACCAGGGCCAATGAAGAAAAGGAGGATGTGAAAAATTATCTTCAACCTTAAACAAATTAATGACTTTAAAAGCATAGTGTGGGAGAAGATGCCATTTAGTCTGAACTCATCACATCCACATGCTTTTTTAACAAGTATGTATGCTGAAATAATAATTTTCCCCATTCAGATTCCTATTTATCAAGTAACTCAAGGGCTGATGATTGAATTCCTTCCTTTTTTCTTGTGCTGAGCTTTCTGAGAATTATAATCTAGTGAGGACAAAATATATTGAAAATCTACAGCTAGGTAAAAGTTTTGGTTGAGTTGGAAAACCAAGACATATTTCTCTTTGAAGGAATATCTTTGATGACAAGACTAGGATTATAACAGGAAATTTAAGCGTGGGGTGCTGTGCATTCTTGCCCCTTAAAAGTCCTGATTCTCAGCCTTCCTTCTAACAATTACATGCGTTAATTCCGATTATGTGCGGTTTCACTTCCTGCAGTTCCAGTTATCCACAGTCAACCATTGTCTGAAAATATTAAATTTCCCCAGCCATCAACATGGTCTGTCTCTGACCTTCTGACATCCAACCATAGACGCGGTCACAGCTCGATAATCCAGGATCACCTGGAGCAGATGACTTCCTTCTGACCTATCAGTGGAAGGTCAACAGCAGCCTGAGAACATGCTGAAATAGAGTAAATGATTTTTTTTGAGTAACAAGCCAGTTTTACTTCCTGTGACAAGCCTCAATGGAACATAATGAATTATCTTGTTCTTAGATATTTTAGAATTCAGTTTAAGAATACTTCCTATCACAATGCCTAGGTCATTCGCCTCGCTTCATCTCATCACATAAGCACTTTGTCATCACAAGAAGAAGGGTGAATACAGTGCAATGAGATATTTTGAGAAAGAGAGAGATGACCTTCACATAATTTTATTATAATATATTGTTATAATTGTTTTATTTTATAATTAGTTCTTGTTAATCTCTTCCCGAGCCTAATTTATACATTAAACTCTTTCATAGGAATGTGTGTAAGGATAGGAAAAAGCACAGTATGTATAGGGTTTGGTACTATCCATGGTTTCAGACATTCACTGGGGGTCTTGGAACGTATCCCCCACCGGTAAGGGGGACCACTGTGCCTCCCAGCTAATTCTGACCTTCTGAAACTCTAGGACTTTGCCTTTGCTCAGATTATATTCCAGTATCAGTAAGAAACGCATTCATAATGACCCACACACATTCAGCTGGGTTTTCCTGTCTTTCAAGAATGAAAACAAACAACACAAAGAGAAATATTTATGGAAATTCAGATGAGATTCCTCTTAGTCTACCCTTAGAGAGATCGATTTGTGTTGAAGTGAGGTGAAGGGGGCTGAGCTGTGGCATAACCTTGGTAAATTGAGACACTTTTTAAGGAAGGCGTAGGTGTTAGGGTTAATGACAATCCCTAATCAATATCTGGCAACATACTATTTACAGTAATAATATATCATGAGAACTTGTAGTTTCATTACAAGAAATGAAAATTGATGTCAGGAGCATATAGAAGCAAATTATACTCTAATGATTTCCTAATAAAGTAATTTGCTCCTAGATCACAGGGGATACAAGCAAAAATTTGCTAATACTGTAGCCAAAGTAATTATTTTTCAGCCTTTAAATATTAAGCAATGTGCCTAAGGCTTCTCATTGCATGCTCACGGATGGTTTTCTGTCCCACTAAGTTCTTGGGGAGTCTGAAAAGGTCAAGGACAGACCTTCTTAGATAATTGAATGCACTTAAAATGCAAATGTTGACCAAGGAGCAGGTTGGTTTGTTTTGTCCCTGGAGCTAAATCGGTTTTTCACCCGTGGCCCATGTGACAGATGAGGAGATGTGTGCAGATTTCTGTAATCCCAAAGGGAAAGGATCACTTGGTGGAATCCATAGAAATTTTACCAAATCCTGTACAAGCCACCATCACACCCTCAACTACAACCCAATTTAATCCCAGAGTAGGAAAATATGAGGATTAAATAAAATGATGTATATGAAAGTGCTTTGACAATTACCAAGTAGTATATAAATAAAAGTTATTAAGACATTTAACTGGAAAAGATAAAGTGTTTTCATTGTATAATTACATTTCCCTCCGGGTTTGGAAATTAAGCCATCTTGCAAATTTGTATTAAGGAATAGTGAATAATTGTATTTGCAGACAGGCAGCGTCATCAAAATTATGTTCTCATTCGGTGGACTTTCAATCAAGCAAAACAAATTGACAAATTAAAAACACTAGGGATGGACATTTGTAGCAGTAATCCCTTTGCACGTGTTTATCTTCATTAGTTTTCTTTGCCTTACCTTGGGCTGCTTCTAGAGTTTAGTTTTAAGGGTAAAAAAGAAAATTGAAAAAGGAAGCAAAACTAACAAGGCAGATGGCTTGTCAAGTCAGAAACAGAAAACCTTTCCAAAAAAATAACAACAGAATAAAAAACAGAATTATGAGAGTTAGATGTTAATCATGGGTCTAAGGCAGTTCCTTTGGGTGTGAAAATAGGATATTGCTCTAGTTCCGTCTTCAACTGCTCTTTCTTCCCTGGGGATGGGGCAGGGTCGGGGGAGAAATGTGCTCTTGTCTATCATTTTGTCCCCATAAGGGAGGCTGGCTCTAGCTCATAGTATGTCTTCCATTTTTCCGGAAGACGGACTTCTTGGCAGGTAGAGCACAGCCCATATGCTAACTGGCGGCTATGCCAGGGACATCAGTTGTCCCAGCACCGTAGAGCATGGCCGCAGGACTCGCTCACAGCTATGCCAAGAGCATAAACTTGGAAATCAGATGGATCTGGGTTTGAAAACCACCAATTTTGACGCTAAGTTGGTATATCCATTAGAAAATTAATCACTTTCAGTCATAAGTTTCTAATGAATAAAAAGAAAAAAGACAGCCATTACACTACCTTCCACTGTCTTATTCCGAATTGAAGATGATCAGTATAGGCTACATTGATGCAATTTCATAGCTATCTCTGCTGAGCCCCAAATGCTTCCCCTTCCATCAAGTGTTTTGCATGTGTTTCTCATTTTGTGCCCACAACAGCCCCATCCCATAGGAGATACTCTCCCTCTTCAAAAATGGAAGCGCTGAGGCTCTGCCAAGTTCATGCATAAGGTCGTGTGGCTGGTGCGTGGAAGAGGGGGGCTTGTGTGGTTCAGAGCTTGCATGATCACTACCATCGCGGGAGGCTAGACCAAGGCCAGGGAAATATTGCCAGAGAGGAGACACGCTGTTTTATGACTTCGTTGACTCTACCCAGTTTCTCCTTTGAACCAATGAAGTCTCTTTTGGCTCGGCCCTAGCCGCTAGGGGGAAGGAATGGCTTATAGAGGACTTTCAAACCTTTACAAAGGGTTTGTATGGTTTCGAACCCTTGTGTGATGGAGAAGAAGGAAGAAAGTACTCTCCCTGGTCTTCAGAAATGATAAAGTTTGCCACCTGTTAAAGAAAAACGATCATTCCTTTTAGCAGCAAGAAATAAAAGAATAAAGAAAAGGGAAAAGATTAAACAAAACAAATTTTTGCTTATAAAATATGAAATAAATAGGGACTTTAATTGATTAAAGGGCCAGAAGGTTGAGAACCGCTGGGCTAGGGGGAAGGAATGGCTTATAGAGGACTTTCAAATCCTTTTCAAAGGGTTTGCACGGCTTCGAACCCTTGTCTGATGGAGAAGAAGGAAGAAAGTGCTCTCCCTGGTCTTCGGGAATGCTAAAGTTTGCCACCTGTTAAAGAAAAACGATCATTCCTTTTAGCAGCAAGAAATAAAAGAATAAAGAAAAGGGAAAAGATTAAACACAACAACTTTTTGCTTATAAAATATGAAATAAATAGTGACTTTAATTGACAGATATGGTCTACAGGTAAACAGTTATTTCCCAGATGGCCTGCATCACCCCTAAGTAAGGACACGCACTACGCTTCAATGATGCTGGCATTTACTGCAAGGAGGACAGTGTCCTGAGTGTAACAACCCTGCATGTTTCACGGACCAATCTTGTGGCTATTCCCATCATGAAGTTTGCCAGGTGTTTATAGGAACCCCCAAAAGGCTACACGTTTTGCCCTTTTGGATCTGAAATTGCAGACACTGGTGCTTCCAAAGCAAATGTTTGGTTCGGGGTGAGGAGGGTGAACCACATAGAGACTCCTGGAGAGGGAGGACTCATGCTCAGTGGGGTATCTGTCCTCTTCAGTGCCTTCCCTCCCCTCCACCTCCATGTTCCCAGCGCCCACGGGTGAAGGATGAGCCCGAAGCTGGAACCACCACCACGTTTGGGACCAGAGTGGGTGTCAGATTGACTTTCCATCACATTCACCACCTGATGCCTCCCCTCTCTGTCCCGCCTGCCTCCATCTCCTCCATTTTTCCCTTTTAGATCTGAAATTGCAGACACTGGTGCTTCCAGAGCAAATGTTTGGTTCGGGGTGAGGAGGGTGAACCACTTAGAGACGCCTGGAGAGGGAGGACTCATGCTGGGTGGCTATCTGTCCTCTTCAGCGCCTTCCCTCCCCTCTACCTTCACGTTCCCGGTGCCCACGGGTGAAAGATCAGCCCGGAGCTGGAACCATCACCACGTTTGGGACCAGAGTGGGCGTCAGATTGACTTTCCGTCACATTCACCACTTGATGCCTCCCCTCTCTGTCCCGCCTGCCTCCATCTCCCTTTTGGGGGTCCTCTAGTTTTCACCTCTTCCTAGCCTTCTCCTCTTTTTGATATTCTGTTCTGTCTAGATGTGGATTTTAAACCTGCATCTCAAGAAACTGATTCAAGAATAAAATATTCCTAACTCTGTGTGTTTGAGAATCAGATATTAAAAACAAGATATCAAGAATTAAACAGAACCAGTGGGCCTCAGGCTATAAAAAGAAACTCAGGAAGAACTGGCTCACATAGTGATGGAGGCTGGCACATTCACAATCTGCCAGGCGGACTGAGCCTAGCGCGAGGCTGGAGCCCCGCAGAGCTGGTATTCCTGCTCGGATCTGAAAGCTGCTGCTCAGAACCAGGGAGGCCCAGTTTCGCGGATGTGCCAGGTGGACTGAGCCTAGCGCGAGGCTGGAGCCCCGCAGAGCTGGTGTTCCCGCTCGGATCAGAAAGCTGCTGCTCAGAACCAGGGAGGCCCAGTTTCGCGGATGAAGCTCGCAGGCAGGGCCGCTGGCGGCAGAATGTCCTCCTGCTTCAGGGGGCTCTCTGTCCTCCCCAGGCCCTCGGCTAATTGTGCGAGGCCCACCCACATGCTGCCGAGCAATCTGCTCCACTGCCAGTCCAATGGTTTAGATGGAAGTCTCATCCCCAAACATGCTCACAGATGCACCCAGCACAGCATTGGAGCAGGGATGCGGGCACCTCCCAACCCAGCATCTTACACAGAAATCAACCATCAGACGAACCTCCCAGACTCCCCAGCTGTGGCAGCAGGAACAGTTAGTGAGCCGAGTGACCTCCAGCCACTCTGGTTCTATGTCACAGTGAGAACAGGCCTAGGAAGTGGCCACGTACCCCATGAAAGTGTCTAGGAAACGCACACCTCTTCTCAGACATGCCTCCCAGCTGTGGAAAATCAAGGCACATTTTACGGTTGGTCTGTCCTTCGTGCAGCATTTTACTCATGTGTAGCATATATGCAGCAGATTGCACAAAGGTTAGGTGAGAGCTAAGTATCTATTTCTGCCTCTATATCTCTCTGTAACCACCACCCAAAACAATATGTCGATTGCTTTCAATATTCCAGAAGACGCCCTCATTTTCCTTCTCGGTTAATAGGCCCCAGAGGCAAACGCAACGCTGCCTCCCACCACCGTAGACCCGGTCCGCCTGCTACGGAAGGCCACGGAAGTGAAATCACACAACCAGGACTCTTGGGCTCCTTGCATGTGGAGTCTGAAACGGTGAGGACTGTGCTTATATGTGTGAGATAACCCGTTAGCTTGTCAACTGGCCATAGGATGTGTGCGTGTGTAAAACAACACCCTGGCTCATAGACACAGCAAATCGCAGCCAGAACAGCATCGCAGCACCTGCTCCCCCTGCCCAGCCCCCAAGAGCTGACACAGAGGCCAGATGTTTACCTGCCTGCCTGGGGCGTGCCTCGCAGGAGAAGAGCCCTGGAACGATGAGACTTGGCATTTATAAAGGGCGGCGGCCTACCTGCCAGTCTCCTGCCAAGAGAAGACTGTGCTCTGCCGTGTCAACACTTCTCCCAGGAAGGCGGGTAAGAGCACCACCCGGACTGGCAGCAGGCGTCTCTGGGTTAAGGGTAAGGGGGCACTTCTCATTTGAACATCTTCGAAGTTCAATCTTTTGGGAGATGCTGCCTCTTGCCTCTGAGACACATTTGCAAAACGTCCCCTCAATGCAGAATGCCTAAATCATGCAGAAACACCGAGAAATTTAGGGGAAATCGCCTACTGACAGCATCATCTTTTCCTTGATATTAATACATGGTTTTGCACAAATCAGTAGTCTATGGTTTCCTTGCTGGTATGTTACTATCACTGTGGTTTCTTTACTTAGAGATTAGTTGTTGAGGACCTGCCATGGGTGGAGGCATGCTTGGCACCAGGGCTACCATCATACAAGAGCTGATGTGCCTGTGAGTATGAATCATGGAATCTAGTACAGGCGTTCTTACTGTGCGTTCCACGGACCTTTCAGTAGTTCATAGATGGTGTCCATGTAGCTCCTGGTCCTTCAACATTCTCCTTAAAACTGTGTCACGTTATATGCATTTCTGTGGGGAGAGGAGCCAGTTTTTATTAGATATAGAATATGTCTATGACTCCAAAGATGAAGAATTCCTGGCCTGGTAATTCCATCTCAGCCACATTCCAACAGGATGTTTTGGGTCTTGCTTTTTCCAGCCCAATCCAGACCCCAAGCCTCTAATCTTCTTAAACTGCCCCTGTTGTCCACCTTTTCACCGGAACCATAAAATTGCCAAAAAAGAAAAAATGAGAGAAAACAGTGGTGGGTGACAGTGGTCTGACAAAGCGAACACAGGCACCGCAGGTGAATAACTTCGCCACTTTTCTAGTGTCTTTGTTAAGGAAATACTAATTAAAATCCTCAAGACCAAGGCCTGAGATGCACATATTCATGCTTAATCTGAAAAATACCAGCTGTCCAAAATGCGCAGGCCTGCCTGCACTGCTAGACATTTTTAGCAAATTTCTCTAAACTTAATCGTCACCTGCATGCTTTCCATTTCTCCTCACCCAGCACTGAAAGTAAATTTAACAAATGGGCTCGCTTCATCATTTGAATTTTTGCCTTTTGGGGCTATTTGCATTTTAACAGGGCTATGGCTGAAAAATAAGTCTTTGCTCGGGGGAAGGTATTACGAACGTGAAAATGTGAGGCATTTGTTATGATCTAGTTGAAGAGGGATTTAAAGGTGAGCGAGCTTTTCTGTCACACTGTCACACAGCAGTGCCCCAGCCACATGCTGTCATCACCCCCTCACACAGGCAGGCTTCATAAAACCCTCTACCTCTCTTGTTGAAAACGTTGCTCCTGGAAAAAAGTGGCTGCACAGTTGTATCCTGACGTGGTGGCAAAGACGCCTCACTAGGCCTGAGACAGTGACCCAAGTCATGAGCTGCCCACTCAGCCCAGCGAGACTGGAGCAGTTCATGTCCCAGAGACTCAGCAGATGATTGGAAATACTGAGAGAATCATGCCCAGGATGACACTCCATGACCTGAAAGATTATTTGCCAACTTATGAAACACCATGTCACCATCACTCCACCCCCACCCCCATCTGACCTAACCTGGACCTTCTTTGTTGGTTATGAAAACGTGTTTTAGAGTTCCCAACTGCAACGCTATCAAGAGGAAAGCTTTGGAATGCAATCCTCTTGGACTATGGGGATGGCTGGGGGGTGGGAGGAAAGAGGGAAAGAAGGAGGGAGCTGAAGAAAAGAGATTCTGCAGTTTGGTGAATGTGCAATAGTTTGTTTCCTTGGGGACACGTGATAGTTAGCCGAGTGCCTCTGCAGCGTAGTCCTCACAAGCAGAAGAGTTGGGGGCACAGCGTGCCCCCCCTCCCGGTGCTCATGGCTCCGGTGTTTCCTCATCAGTCAGGGGGGAAAGAGCAGCAATTCAGTCTGGAAGAGAGATGACGCCTCCATCCTAACACTGCGCGCCTTGCAGGCAGGTGGGTGATAGCAACTTGGTGGCCTGCCAGGTGCGTTTCTCATGGTCATCTGTCTCTCTCTCTCTCTCTCTCTCTCTCTCTCTCTCTAAATCGGGGAGCATGAAAAGGAAGCAGCACATTGACTGCTGATGGCGAGCGGAACAGGGCGCCCCTCAGGCAGCTGGCATTGACGGGGCCTGAGTTATTGGAGCCCCGCTGGTTCCGAATGTATAGGAATGTCTGCGGAAAGGTGAAGGACAATAAGGAAAAGCAAGTTTATCCTCTGGCTTAGGACAATAGCAGTTATGTTCATTGTTGTAGTCACCTCTTTGTCTAGAAGAGCTGCAATCCTAACCGACTACCTCATCACTTTTCTCCTGAAAATGCTTCTCAGTGGGAAATGTCCCCTGTGTTTCTGGATGAGGATGAGGACAGTAGCATGTCAGTTCCTTCTTAGAAACAATACATCGGTGAGGGAGGGGATGGAAAACACAGGGTTCTTGCATATAGTCAGAAAGAAAAGTAAACTTAGGGATAGGTGAGAACTTCACTAACATTCTTTTCATTAACCTCCCATTCCAACCAAATCTTGTGCAATTGTGAAAAAAATGAAAAAGGATGTCTCATTGTTTATAGTTAACGCTCCCTTACAAATGAGCAACCAACTATGAGAGAATGCAGTGAATGAATGTCCTTTGGTACTTGAGGAACAAAATGGAAGGATGGAGTTTAATGTTTTCAAAAGGATTAACTCTGTAATTTCAACTTTCTCTTCTTGGCTACCAGGATCACATTATTTTTTGCCCCAGTGGTGATCTAGCTGACTGTCCCACCAAAAGCTTAACGTTCTTATAGTTAGGCTTGAAGTCCTCACATGTCACCATCATGAGGAAAGGTTGGGAGCCTTAGTATTAAACCATGAGGTCTTTACTAGACAGTACAAAGGTCAACCGAAGACCATTCCTTAGTGATTTATACTCTGAAAGGAAGTCGGATATCAGTTTGCTCTTAGATATGGCCCAAGAGGTGTCTGCCTGAGAACCTGGTGGGCTTACCGGTACTAACCTTCTCTTCAGACCTGCAACCCCTGAAGATGACTTAGAGCAGCGGTTCTCAACCTGTGGGTCGAGGCCCCTTTGGCGGTCGAATGACCCTTTCACGGGGGTCGCCTAAGACCATCCTGCATATCAGATATTTACATGACGATTCATCACAGTAGCAACATGACAGTTATGAAGTAGCAACGAAAATAATTTTATGGTTGGGTCACAACATGAGGAGCTGTATTAAAGGGTCAGAAGGTTGAGAACCACTGACTTAGAGAGTTGTAACTAAAGTTGATGCACACATTACTTTTCCGTGGCTCTAAGAGGTAGTTGTTCTAAAAGAAGTAAAAAGTGCCATGGCCCATACGATGTCATACTATAATTCCCCCAAAATCTAACAGTACTATTCTATTCTATTCTCCAGATGTAAACTTTGCTTTATTTGTGAAATGAAAAAGAAGATTAGTCTGGGACTCAAATTAAGTTTACTCTTCTACCCTCTAGGCAGGTGGAAGATAGCAACTTTGTGGACTGACAAGTGTGTGGACTGCCTTTCATTTGAACATACAATGTCATGAGTGAAAGAACATGTGCACCAACCCGGGGACGGTTGTGCTTTTGTGATGTTTGAGTCATCTCACAGGCCATGCTCCTGAGCCTTCTTGTTGGAGGGATCTGGTATGTGCAGTTTGTAAAGCTTACAGAACTCGTCTCTATTTCTTAGTTTAGTATATTGTATTGAAAAGTTTCCTTTGAGCCCATAGTTTTATGAGGTGTTATTTCCAAAAATTAATATTTAATGTAGGTATATGTTTTTCATTATTTGTCCAAGTATCATTGAGATAAAACACTGCTAGAGCATTTGTTCTTAATCTCTGGGTTCTCTCTTCAATAAATCATGTCTATAGAAATGTAGAAATTTCATAGGCCCCGGAAACTTATTCAAAGACCAAAAGATCCCCGGTCTCCACGTTAAGAACCACTGTTGTGGAGAAATTGGAATTTTATCAGCTTAAAGAGATTAATATCACACCCTAGATGGGGCCGGGGACTTGGTAAGCACTTCATAAACCTTTTGGAGGAGATAGCAAATAGAATATTTTTTTCATTTTCTGCTCTGAAATTACATTTCCTGGGCCACCCAGAGACCTAATAAGGTCATCAGTTGTCATTTTCAGCTTTCCTGACTTTCATTGCTCAACTGCAGGGACTGGAGGCAGGAGAATAAAGCCCATTTTCAGCATTTTATGAATTTGATCATCCTATGATCTCAGAAGGTTACATTCCGTTTTCTCTCTTCTCTTTTATTTGTGGCACTGTATATGCTAATGAAGAGGACTGAATGAGCTTTAAATAGTTTTGAAAACGGAAACAAATATTTTATTTGTTTTATTTTTATTTAATTGTCCCTCTCCCTTCACAAGAAAAGTTGTTGGGTATTGCTATAGTTCTATAATATAGCAATGAAATACTTTGCTCATGAAAAACAAACAAATGCTTAGTAATTCAACCAAAACAAATAGAATCATCTGAGTTTTATAATGTAGTTTTAGCTACAGATACTACATCAAAATCCACCTGCCTATTCACTCTCAGCCATCATAATTTTACTTCCTTTTTACAGTGTCATTGAGCTATTCTGGTTTAAATCAAATGAAAAATAATTTTGAAAAATGAGAACAGTAAAGTTTGTACAATGCAGCATTCTCTGCTTTAAAAAAATACATACACAAATTTACCTCTGCAGTTGAAAAGCTATACAAATAATATATTTCATCCTTGTTTGACTCTAATATTTTTGTCATTCATATGGGAAACAGTCCATTAAGACAGGAGAAAAGGACATTTTATTTTCATGTGAAGCGATAGCACAAGAGTATGGGGTTCCGGGATTACACATATGCCTAAAGTTTGACCTTTTATTAAATAACTTATAAACTGGGTCTTATAAGTTTTGTATTGAAGAAAATTTGAAGCCTATACAAAAGTAGACAAAACAGTATGAATCTGTGACCAATCTTTACGTTGATTTTGAAGTCACTAGCTGGTCTGTGGTGGTTCCAGAAAAAGTCTAAGCAGTTATTGCTTTATTCAATTCCCTTTCTCATTTCCTCTCCCACCTTATTAACACTGAAGCTAAGTATATGCCTTTTTGTGTAAAATTAATAAATGAAGAAAAAGTCAAGCCATTTACAAAGGTACAAAGAAAAAAACATTTTTAAAAACTTACCGATTTCCACTGCCTCCAAGTACTCTCATCACTGTTGGGAGTTCTCTTCCTGTTTAA
>NW_005353629.1:3411630-3434934 GCF_000412655.1 Myotis brandtii
GGTGGGAAGGACTGCCTTGCCAGGAGCTTTCACCAACAACAGGAATCAAGTTTAGCTGGGACTACTGACTAGGTTATTAGTTTCTCAAGGGACTACATCCTCTTTAACTTTATATTTTTAGTACTTTGCACAGGGTCTGGAAAACAGTAGGTGCTTACTATTAACAACAACAGTAATAAATGATATCTGGGTACATACTGGTGTCAGATACTCTGCCAGTCACTTGCTATGAATGACCACATCTAACTCTCACTCAAAAAGAACCATGTATTACCCTTCCCGATTAGGGTAGCCAGGCTCAGGTAGGTAAATGCCTACGATTAGACGAGTATTAAAAAGATGGAGCCAAGATCTGAAGCCAAGCTAACTTACCCCAGAGCACATGAACTTGACCACCATGAGAGGGATCAAGGAGGCATGAAAGCAAGGAAAGAAGGCAGCCACAGGGAGAAGAATGATCACTATCGCAACAATTTTAAGGTAGTGAACTGTGATACAGAAAGGAAATGGACAACCTTTGAGCGGCCAGTGGGAAGCATGCATTTGCTGTAGAGACTCTGGTAGGAGAGACACAGGGAGCATAAAGTGTACATAGCTCAAGACTCACACACACAAAAGTCTGTTAGAAAACAAAGCTGGCCCCCTGGTGGTAAGAAGATGATTGTGGTCGTGGGGATAGAAAACATGATATGGAGAAACTATAGTTGCCTTTGCAAGGTTCCATGCTGTTCTTAATCTCTGTCTTCCTGGCCACATTTATTTTCTTGAACATCTGGGGAAAGTGTAAACATTGGAGCAACACTATGGTACCCCATATAACTCTTGAGAAGGCAGTCATCTTGGCTGACCAAAAATAGTTAGTTGTAGCAGGCTCCAACTCTAGTAAGCAAAAATTAGTGGGATGGAGGTTTTGTGGGAGGAAATAGCAAAGGACCTCTTAGTTCTTTCCTCAGTCATTTTTCTTAAATATTTAAACTAGAGGCCCAGCGCACGAAATCGTGCCCAGGTAGGGTCCCTAGGCCTAGCCTGAGATCAGGGCCATGTCCGCCGCAATGCTTTCTGCTGCCACCCTGCTCTGCTCACCGTCGCTCGCCACTGGACGCTTGCTGCCGCTTGCTGCCCATCCCCCGCTGCCCGCCGCCACTCACCAGTCCCCAGTCCTGCCCCATTGCCACCCCCCCATTCACTGTGGTTCCCGTTCGCCATGCTGCAATCAGAGCCTGTGGGGTCGAGGGAGGGGGGCGTCGGGGACGGAGAGGTGGTCAATGCAACTCATGGCAACTGGTTGAGTGGTCGTTCCAGTCGTTACACTTATGGTCACTGGCCTTTTATTATATAGGATTGGGATACTATGTACAAGTGTTTGTACATGTATGGTGCTGAAAAGCTATAAAAAACTCAGTATAGACTAGGAAGACATAAACCAGCAACACTCACCATCCTCCATCTAACCTTTGTGCTAATATTACTTAGAGAAAGAAGTGTTCTATGGGTCTAGACTAGGGGTGGGCAAACTTTTTGACTCGAGGGCCACAATGGGTTCTTAAGCTGGACCGGAGGGCCGGAACAAAAGCATGGATGGAGTGTTTGTGTCAACTAATATAAATTCAAAGTAAACATCATTACATAAAAGGGTACGGTCTTTTTTTTTTTTAGTTTTATTCATTTCAAATGGGCCGGATCCGGCCCGCGGGCCCGTAGTTTGCCCACGGCTGGCTAGACAATGTGACCCCAGCTAAGGGAAAATTAATTCAGTGAGTTAGAGGAGGAGCTATCAGCCTGGCTCTCCCTCTGTGTAGCTGAGTGACAGGATCTTCCTTGGCTTCAACATGCTCCCTATTGGAGGATAATTCTGATGGCCCCGCCTAGATTTGCTTCACTGGTCCCAACACTTAGACAAAAATAAACAAGTTGCAAATACTCGTCATAGTCCAGAGGGGTCGGAATAAGTCCTAAGCAACTTAAGAGTCTTTTGAGTTCAGCTTTTCTTTGTCTCCTGATCTGAGCCTGGCCCTGCTCAGACCTTACTCACGATGGCTTTCGACTACATTTGTTTCCATGTGTGATCTTTGAGTTCTTGGGAGGTAAGGCCCAACGTAGCATTTAACAGCCCTAAACAGTGACCATCTGCGTGTTCTTTTCAGAGGAGAGCTCTCCTTTTACCTTCCAATTGTTCAGAATCACCTTCAAAGATGGAATGCTTTATCTGCCTCCTGCCTGCATTTCTTCTTATTCCAACAGCCTCATTTCAGCTACCATCATACCAAGATGCCAGTCAAAAAGGGCCTCTTGACCAAATATCCTCCCACCACAAACCCACCCCCTACTTCTTTCACAAGCATCTGCGTTTGTATGAAACGTACATGAGATAGATTTTATCTGACAATCAAAGCCCAAGAGGCACATTCCCCAGGTGACTTGTCAATGTAACATATACCATGAGGACTAATTAGTATTACATCTTGGCAGAGCCAACACCATCAGAACTCCCAGCTTACAGTTTAAAGTTTTTTCTCTCTTTTACCACATCTCCTTCCCTATGTCATATACTATCAGCAACAGCACAGAACTCTTAATTTATTCCCAAATGCAGCCAACTCGGAGATGAAAGAATAAAAGACATGGTAGGTCCCTAAATAAATGAGCGCTTTAAAGAAAAAAAACAACAACAACAGAGCATGCCTTATTGAAAGTACAAGAAAATGGAGGAAGTTTTGGAAATAGGCATTCCAAAAGGGATTGACATGAAAATCCACGAAACCTTTGATCTGTCAATTCTGTCTCTAGTAATGAACACTATGAAAACACCTGTGCAAGCGCACAAGAATCTATCAGGAAGAGTGGTAATTGCAATTTTATCATGGTGACAATTAGAAGTACAAATACCCATCCATTTGGGAATAATTAAGTAAGCTAGAATACACTTTAAGAAAGGGCACATCCATTAAATAATATGAAGTAAATCTTCATATATGACAGTTAAAGAGGTCCATGAGGCAGTACTGAAATTTTTTTAAAGCAAGTTGCAAACATTACATAGAGACAATCTCATTTTTTTTATAATTCATACTTCATACTCAGGAAGGTGCCTATGGTTTTAAATTATTCAAGAAGGATGAAGATGCTTCATAAATGTACATGATTCTTAAAATTCATTGTAGGTTTAATGGTTTGAGCATTTTTTTTAACTGTTGATGTATATGCACAGATTCTGAAGGTTACACTTGAAAATGCTAAAGGTGGTTGTTCTAGAGAAGTGGGAATTTGGTGAATGGAGGTATGGAGACACTATTTTTACTTTTAAAACCCTAGCCATCAGCCCTAGCTGGTTTGGCTCAGTGGATAGAGCATCAGCCCTCAGACTGAAGGGTCTCAAGTTTGATTCTGGTCAAAAGCGTGTACCTCGGTTGCAGGCTCGATCCCCAGGCGGGCTGGGGCAGGCAACCAATCGATGTATCTCTCTCACATCGATGTTTCTCTCTGTCTTTCCCCCTCTCTTCCACTCTCTCTAAAAACCAATGAAAAAAATATCATCAGGTGAAGATTAAAACAACAACAACAACCCTAGCCATCAAATGCAATAATCTCTGAACAGAGCTCACCTTCTCCATTGAAGATCCATGCACTATATTTTCCCTTATCGCTCTCCCCCTCACAGAACTTTGTCCTTCCCCGACTTATGAAAACATATGGAATGATATAGTATGGTGTTATTGGACTGCAATTTGACTTCTATAATTGAACTTATGCATTGGACAATTTGTAGGAGAAATAATGTATTTGAGTTCTTTGTAGCAGCCTTCCATATGGTAGATGAGATGTGAGATAGCCATACTTATGGCAGCAATGACTTAGACCCAAGCTTTGTTTATTCCCAGAAGAGGTGATGTTATCCATATCAGTTAGAGTCCATCAACATGGTTTAACAGCCCTACGTGAAGCCATTTCCATAAAGAGCAGCTGTTCCTTCCAATCTGTCTCTCCCGTGTTGTCCCTAAATATATGTTCATGCTCACATTTGTCCTTGTGCTTTGATAGCATTTAAAATAGACTAAGTTGTTTGTAAATAGGAAAGATTATTTTCAAAGGTGGTTTTAAGGCTTAATATTTTAAACATGATTTAAACTGTAGAAGCTTAGTGTTTTCAGTGGCTTAATGCAATAAAGCCCACCTGTTATTTTTGGATGCTTTATTTAGACCATCTGCTCCGCAAAGAATGAAAAACTCAACAGTGGAGAGAGAATTGTCTATTCCTCATGTGTCAATAATTTATTTATTCTCTCTAGCCAAGCCTCCAGGTCATTGCAAAAGTGTTTATCTATTCATTTTCTAACACAAGGGAAGCCAATATTTGATGGTTGGCTTTATTAAAAATCATCACAGGGAATTGTATTTTATTGATTCATAGTCTCCTACTTTCTCCTATGTTAAAAATAGCTTGGCAGTTGCATTTATTTTAAGAACCTCTATTCCCTCTTTGGAAGCAGGTGGAGGATCTGTGGAAGAGGTGTTTTTGGTGGCGAACAATCACGTCAGTCACAGATCAGGTAGCTAAGTTACCATCATATAGTCTTGCTCCTAAATTACAAAGGTGTTGGAGACAAGAAGTTCAAGGACCAGGCACTTTAGTCTCTAATCGCCCCCATTTGAATGGAATGGTCTTGCAGTCCTTCCCCTCACATCTTCATCTTTTGCAGTACAGGGCACTGGAGAGCTCCCCGCTTTAGCTTTTCTACTTCACTTAATTCTCTCTAGGATTCACTCTCAAAACGTTGACCATCTCTAATATTTATACTAACAATAGCCACAACAATAATAACAGCCTGTATTTATTGAGTCACAAGAGGTCCTAAATACTATTCTCAACATACCTCCTACCTCCTGTTCTTCTTCATTTAGCTTCTCTCTTCTCATCTTAGGCTTCCTCCAAAAGCTAGTCATTTCCTCAGTGACATCATTTCTCATATGGCTCAAAATACCACTTCTCTGTGCATACTGTCTGACCGCAGTTCCTGCCTGTCTTAGTTTACTTGGACAGTTAGAGCAAAATACCATCAATCAGTCGGATTATGAAGCACGGGAACATACTCCTCAGAGTTCTGAGGCTGGGAAGTCCAAGGTCCTGGTGCAGACGGGCTCCGTGTCTGCCGAGAGCCAGCTTCCTCTGTGATGACTGTCTTCTCACCGTGACATCCCGTGGCAAAGGGTCGAGGGAGCTCGTTCCATCCACGAGGACTTTGCTTTCGCCGCCTAATCATCTTTTAAAGGCCTCACCTCCAAGGACCATCACATTGAAAATTAGGATCTCAACATATGAATGTGGGGGGAATACAAACATTCAGATACATAACGCAGCCACTGAATTTGAAGCTGATTTCCAATACCTATCAGATGTTTTAGGAGGACTTAAGGGGAACTCTTACCAAACCCAAGTTCATACATCTGATGCTTCAAAGGGTTTATGGATCAGGAAGGCTGAAACCGAGAAGATGGGAGACCTAATGGTGCTTCACTGGACTAGGTTAAGGGTTTTAAAGGGCATGGTGGGGGGACAGGTATGCAGAAGCACTGGTGGGTGTGTTTTCATCGGAGGACCCTGGAACTTGCCATTGATAGTAAGGGATCCACCTGGACAATGGACCCTTTACTTCTGAAAGCATTCTGGTGTTCAAGGAGCGGTTGTGTCCCAGCCCTTTGGTTCCTTGGAATTGGGGAGGGACACAGGGGGGTGGACTTTGGTTCCAGATGCAGCTGGAAGTCAAAGTTCTCTCCTCTGGACGTGCAGTTTTGGTAAACAGGATATCACCATTTTGAGCTCTTCTGCAGTTACAGACAAGAAGCTAATATTTCTGGAGTGTCTACTAAGGGCCAGGCACTTATTAGACATTGGACATGCTATCTTGTTTAATCCTTACATAACAACTTTAATCTCATTTTAGATTTGGAAAAATTTATGGAGGAATAATTTGATAATTTCCCTGAGATCACACTGTTTGTTGGTGAAAAGCAAGGTGTAATTCTAAACCCCATGAACTTTATAGCATTTTACGTGATAATGTTCAGATGTAATAACTTTCCATATCATTGACTGAGCATTTGAGATGATCACCCATGTATTGTCAGACCTTCCTTTCAATGTTTCTCTGCTATTCATCAGTTGCTCTGACTCTCACAGTTCCTCAGTAGCCTTAATCTCCATTCCTACTCTTCATTTCCAACACATCCTACCCAAAAGCTCCCTATTTTCCTGTTGCATTGTTTTCCTATCATTTCTTGGCTAAAGATTCTATAATATCACCCATGATCTACCCACCAAGGTCAAATTATAGATTCAAAGGTGTTTTTTCAACTTCCTCATATTTACCTGCCCCAAAATGATCATTATTCTATTAACTCATTTCACTCACAATTGTTTTACTGGGTTCTTCACTCACTTTATCATCCTTTTTCCATTTTCAAGGACCTCTTTCCCCCTCTTCTTGGACAATGCAATCTTACCTGGTTCAACATTCCCAGCCAAGTTCTTTTCTTCCAAGAAAGCCGCCTTGGCCTTCCGCAGCCCGCTACATCTTTCCTTCTCTGAATTCCTGCAGTATTTACATGTGCTCCCTGCCTTATCTATTGCTTTTTATTTTCCCTTTATTGTTTGAGTCTCTAGGTCTTAGGAAACACCTGAGAACAAAGGTCTCCTGTGCTACTTTTTGGAGTTTGGCGCATAAACTTGGCACACAGTGTGTGCTCAGCAACAACGCTCAGGTTAGTGGCCGGCATAGGCTGCGTACTTCGCAGTGACAATTATCCTGCCTTACGGAGCGCGCAGCATCCCTGGAAACCCTGTTAGCAGCTGTTTGTCCTAAAGGTGTTTGGAATTCCCCACCTTTGATATTATATTTGCCCGATAGGAAGCAACAAACAATATTTCTTTAGCTCTTACTCACGGTTCATATCCAAATACAGTCTCTCATGCAGAAATACAGCCATGCATCGTACCATCCTTCAGAACCTGCCTCTGGTAACTTTCAAAGGTAATGCTGTTCATTTAGAGAGAGAAAGAGGGAGTAAACCGTTGCATATGACTGTTTCTTATCTATAGTTTAATTCTCTTTTCTTTCCAAAAGGCATTCTTACAAAGCCGCGTGTCTTATCTATAGTTATAATTCTCTTTTCTTTCCAAAAGGCATTCTTACAAAGCATTAGATGAAGAATTTTAAAAGCTCCCTCTGTCCCTAAAATGCAATCTCTTATGAAAGATTCTGAAGAGCAAAGGGTATGATTTACTTCGAGTTCTTTTGGGGCTGAAACTAATACTTGAACTATCTCCAGGGTAGTGACCTCCCCGCACATGTGCATTGCCCCTTGATGGAGACGGATGGTGTGGCTGGGAATTCAGGGCTCAGATACCTGATGACTCTGCAAATGCAAACCAGGCACCTCAGCTCACTGCACCCTGAGAGCGAAGGGCAGCGTCCCAGAGGAGCGTTCACTCCCCAGCAGGAGCGCGCTGTGTGTAGGAAGCGCACCTTCCAGGGCTAATTTGCAATGCATCACACCAGTAGTGCAGGCCACTTGAAGGGCTATAGAATTCCAATAGAAAATCGATGGCCAGGATAGATTCCAATAGAAAATCTAAGGCCACATAAAACGAAAGCATGAAATGGTCGGCTCCTTTGCAGACATTGGCCGTATGACTCCCGATGGGGCCGCTAATAAAACAAGATGAAGTCAAATTAAAAATTATCAACAACACCCCTTCTTTGTTTGTGCGTTAAAATTGAATCTACATTGTGGCATGACAAAGCCATAATCCAAATTGCATGATGAGGTAGAAATATAATAATGCAAATTACATCCCAAAACAAATAGAAAATGCTACAGCTTTAGGTCTTTTATTATGTTTAATCCACTGACCAATTGTGTGATGTGGGTGTTTGTATCCTAATTTTTACAGATGAGTATATTAAATTTTGGAACAATTAAGTAACTTGCTCAAGGTCAAAATTAGAAAGAAAGTGAAGACTCACCTAAGCTGCAAGCTACTCACTTATCTCAGTCCCCTACTCGGGGTTATGCAAAAGCCTGGGCAAATACATCCATTCCACATTGTTTAGAGCAGGTTCTGCTATACTTATTTGATCGGGAAAGCTGCTTTCATGGGATGACTTCTAAAACCCGAGACGCTGCTGTCCTGTAGCTCATGCTTTGGAGGATGCTGCGCTGGGCAGATGAGTGGTTTGGCAGGGACATCAGATCTGAATTGCAAACAACTGCCAAGGCCGTTGGTTATAATCCAGTGTGGCTCTAGTGCCTGCCGTGGTGCTGTAGCCTTCAAAGGGGAAAATCTGTTGTAACTTCTAAAACCAGAAGCACACACAGCCATCTGGCCAAATAGTAGCCCGGAAAGAGTGACCAACCACGTCAACAGGTCAGTGTTGACTCCTCAGGATTCTGACCAAGTCAAGCTAGAGAAGTCGGGGCGATGCCTTCTTCTCCAGAGTCGCCTCACATCTAATGTAGATTCTCCCACGAACTTTTCCAACATGAAGTATTTGCAAAGGTGGGTAACTGCTCCTCCCCTGGCTGGACCCGCAGCCCTGGCTAGTGGAGGTACTAACCTATCCCCTCTGCTGGTTCGCTTGGTGGAGAGAACAGGAGAGGGCTGTGGGTGCGCTCCGGTCCACTCCCCTCCATCGCACGCCCTTTCTGTCCTCTCTTCGTGTTGTATTTGAGAACTAAGACTCCAGTGAAATCAGACTTGGGAGCAGCGACAAGGAAGCTCTAAAGTCCACCGTCTGCTCCGGCCTCCTTTGTTTTGCTCTCGCTCAGGCTTGTGGGTAGGGACGTTCCTTCCTGGGCTGCATCTTCGGGGCCACTTGCTGGCAGGTTACCTTTCCTCTGCTGATTCGCCTGCGGCAGCACAAGCAGCTTCGTGGGGGGGCGGGGGTGCAGGTGTTCTCCGGCCCCCAGAAGCCCGCTCTCTGGCCCTGTGCCTCCCGGAGCACTTGAGAAGCTTTGCCCGGACAGCTCTCCTTCTGGGGTCCAGGTCCCTGAGGCCAGACTCCAGGAGTTCCTCGCTGCTTACATGGGCCTCCCATGCTGGAGAGTATAAGTCAGGCATTTCCTTAGAAGTTGCTTTTGATTCCCCAGCAGACGTCCAGGATCCCCGTGTTCCTGGTGGGTCGGAGCAGAGGGAGGCTCCCTGCAGAGGAGCGGCTGGTCCATGTGCGAGGACCAGTGGCTGATGGGGCAGGAGAGTGGATTCTGGCTCCGCGTCTCTCTCCGGTGCTAATTCCTACAGAATGTGTGTGTCCCAAGCAGCGTGGTGTCTGGCCAGGTCATATTTCAGGGACAACGGACGGGGAATGGTCAACCTATTTTGGGGACTTCAGTATTTTTAATCACTGGCTTAACAGGCTGCGCTTTCATCGCTGGTTCTGCCTGGTTTTCTCTGAGTCAGTATCCAGGCTTATTTTTGCAGAGACAACAGGCGCCTGACATGACAGAGTCTTGCTCTTCACACTCATCTCCTTTTGTGTGTGTGTGTGTGTGTGTGTGTGTGTGTGTGCCCTTCGTTTCATTAAGAAATCTTCATTTCCCTCTATAGATCCCTGGTCTCCAAGACTATTCTCAATGGTGGTCTAAGGTCAGAAAGAGGTCCTTTACCGCCACCCCCGTGGTCCTAGGACACTGGGTGTCACCGCTAGTGATGCTGTGTGCAGGCTGACCCTGCCGGGGAGGACCATCACAGCACGGCCTCACAACAGTCACCTTCCCACTCCGCTGACACATTTCTGTGTTACCTTCATTTAAGTAAGGACACTTTCTGAGCTTGGAAATGTCACATTGGCCACTAGACATTTGAGTGGTGGTGATAGAACTGTACCCAGTAACTCTGGGTATTATGAGTTCAAGTCATGTGCGTGCTTAGAAACGAGGACCTTTGACTGTTCTATGAACAGTGTGCCCCTGGAAAGCGGTGTTACACATCCATTTTCTAACTGTTTATGTGGATCACTGAAGAACTGACAGCTTATGAGGAGAGTAACAAAGAGAAAAAAAAATCAAATTCTTTCTATGGCTGGATCACAGAAAGATTGACATTTTGTGCAAGAAGCACCAAAGAAAACATATACAGTGGGGAGTTTTTCATCACACGTGTACATAGAGAAATGGAGAGTGATCGATAGGCTATGCAGTTATTGACCTGTGAACACTTGTCTGAAGAGAATGCTCCTCTGATAAAGCTAGAAAAAGAGCCAAACACCACAAATGAGAGGTCTAACCAAATAACACCATTGAATTCCACCCGTGGGTCTGAGGGGCCCTGAAGCGGGCTGGGAGTGTGGGTGTGCTGGCAGCCTGCCCTACCGCTGATGTCTGCCTGCTTGCTCATGCTTTAGCTTATGCATTCTGCTGGCAACAGAGAATCAGTCCTCAGCTCTGGACACCTGCTCTATTTAAGAAACAGCTGAGGAGTTTTTCTACCACCAGGAGTAGTGAAGACTGAGTCTGGGGACGGGGTGGGGTTGTGCTGGGGGTGACCCCATGGCAGCCAACACCTGAGTTCATCCATAGCTGGTAGTTCACCCACCACCCCCCTGAGCTCTCTTTCTCTCTCCAAAAGGGTTTAAAGGCTTTGCTCCATGGTAACCAGAGTATTTTTCCTCCCTGACTTCCCCACTAGAACCTATCCTGACCACCCAGCTCAGGGTCACCTTGAACTTGGTGGAGGACATGAAAAGTGTATAAAATGTTTCCTCTTTAAGTTCTAGAGTGGACTCCACATCATTGACAGGATATTTTTTACCCGGAAGGAGTTTGAACCTATTCAATCTCCCCATATTTAAATGAGCTCTTGTCCCTTGGCGTTGTTGGTGAGGCTATCTTCTGTGCATTTGTATTTGTGTGGTAGGGGGAGGGGTTGATCTTAAAGCTGGTGAACCTGTGCTTTTGCTGCTGGTTTCTGCTAAGTTACGGTGGAAGAAGAGCACAGATTGGCTAAATCCTGAGGTGGCCCTCCGTAGCCCCAAAAATCAATCCTCCAAGTTTTCCTAGAAGCATTAAGTTCTCAGTCAGGTTTTAGAAAAAGATTAGTTATGCTTTTGCTTAAAGGTGTAGCCCACTAAAACATACAGAAGACCAATTCAAACACGATTACATAGAAATTGAATAGAAATAGATAAACAAGTCTTTTCAATCTCAGTCTGAAAAATGGGTTTCAGATGTTTTAAAATCATTAATTATATTAGCATAGAACTGAATGAGCTATTGGGAATGTGCATGTTGAAAATTAAAAGACAAGAAAGATCTGAAATTCGTAATGTCTTCTTTGTGATTAAATACCTGCTTTATGTTTTTAGAAGAATACAATATTTGATTTAATGCAAATGATTTCTTTGAAATGTAACTAGCATTTGATGGAATACACATTTGCAATGAGAGAAAACATGATGTGTTAGTTCAGAACAAGTGAAAGTAATTTCTATCCAACTGTCTTGTCTTTTAATCTAACAAATCTATACAAAGTCTTTAACACAGGAGAAGAATGGGCAGGCCTTGGGACGGCATGGAATGTCTGTTCCAGGTAATAATACTGTAAATTATAAAACACAGACCCAGTCTCCTAGCAACACACTAAGTGTTAAAAAAAAGGCATCAATGAATAACTGACATGTGATGAAGCTTGCTTTTCAGTCGAGTACCTGCATCTACCAAGGCCGGATCCTGCTACAGTGCATGGCCCCATCCATCTTCAAATGTCCCAACCAAGTGTGACCTCAGCTTTGTCATGCAATGCTCCATGACCATTCACTGCATTCAGAATAGCACCCACTGCTTCTCCCGCCCTTCCAAAGGCTTCCCAGTGCATGCCTTATGTAAATGTTCAGCATAATCTTGAACCCCAATGAGTCCATTAGACGAGCTGGCTTTACATTCTAGACCAGTGATGGCGAACCTTTTGAGCTCGGCGTGTCAGCATTTTGAAAAACCCTAACTTAACTCTGGTGCCGTGTCACATAGAGAAATTTTTTGATATTTGCAACCATAGTAAAACAAAGACTTATATTTTTGATATTTATTTTATATATTTAAATGCCATTTAACAAAGAAAAATCAACCAAAAAAATGAGTTCGCGTGTCACCTCTGACACGCGTGTCAGAGGTTCGCCATCACTGCTCTAGAACCTGGCCTGTGTGCTCCACATCCAGGCCTTGGTTTGGTGGGTTTGGGCTACTTGGCCAGCTGGACAGTGTCTGTCTCTCCAAAGTCTCCCCTGTATTCTGGCCAAATTCGGCTTCCGTCTGGTCTAAACAGTCAAACTTCTTAGTCAAGAGAGATTTCCCCTTCTCTCCTATCCCCCCAGCAGGTTGTTAGCTATTCTGTTTGACAACGGGCACATCCAATCAAACTCCAAGTGCTACGGATTTTCCCTAGAAGGCAGAGAACACTTGTTCTCACATAGCAGACCCTTCCTTAATACGCGTTGGCTGACTGGCCTCAACACTTTTCAACTTGTGCTTTTCTTCCCCAAAACTGCCACCAATGACCTAGTCAACTCCCAATCCTCTTTGATCTAATCACAAAACTAGTTCCCTAACAGGTCACTCCGCCTCTAGTCCTGTTCTCCTCCCACTGCTATCATCCCGGTCTCTCTAACACAGAAATTTAACAGCATTGCTGTTTTAAAAACTGCAGTCATATTACTCTCACTCAACGGCTGAATTCCACAGCCTTTATATGACACTCTAAGCCCCGGGATCTGCCCCTCCTTCTCCAGCTAATGGTCTGAAACTTCCTTCCATGTACTATGTTTGAGCAACATTGGAGATTGCATCTGATACAAGTGATGGGTTCCTGAAGACCTGTGTAGTTTAAAATTTGCAGTATTATTTAGTAAAATGTTTCCCGGTGAAGAAATGTAAGCGTGGGGGAGCATGTTGGAGCAGGGATCTTTTAACCATTATGAGGTTTTTTCCTTTTCCTACCCTTCTTTCCAGCATTGCCTCTATTATTCTTTTACAACACACCATCTTTTAAATTTACATGAGAACACATAATCATGGATTCTGGAGTTCTCCGTGACATTTTATTGCATTTCAATCCTCTTTCAAAATTGTGGATTTTCAGGCATTATTTCTGGCCCGAATTTTAGCCTTAGCCCTGGCAGCATTATTTAATGAGGATTTCAATTATATTATTATGGGCACCGGGATATGATTGGAATCATAAAGCAGTAAATGCTAAAATCACAGAATGGAAGTCACCAAAAGCACTCGCAGGAGTTTGAATGCAGGTGAGCGACAGTGGCCACAGGTAGGACGGCCTGTCTGCTGCTCGGCTAAAGTGGCCCCATGTTATTACTTGGTGGCCACTCAGGGACATTTTGAAAGTGACTTGGTTAATATTTTATTATATTTTCCATGCCATCCCACTGAATAAATAAACTGGCCCTAGCACAGTCTCATCTACGAGCCTTCAGAAATGAATTTGAGGCAACCTCGTGACTGGAAAAGAAGGTAATGTTCCAGTTACATGTCACAGCTGTGAAGTCTTCCTGCACGCAAGCCGCCTGGTTTGTCCAGGGCCGCTTCTCTTCCCTAACCGTGTACTCGGAACCATCAGCACCTACACGCGCAGCAGGGCCCTCCGATCCTGACAACTTGCTAGCTGGCTGTAAACATTTGTCCTCAGAGAGCACACTGTCCCCGCTTGGCCGCTCCAATTGAAAACCCTGTCTAGTCAACATCTTTATTGCTGCACTAGGAAAAGTAGTCCATTTCCTAACTTGGATTATTGGCAGGAATGGAGCAAAGAAGAGGGGGCTGCGCCATGTGTTCTGAATCCTTATCCCTGATCTCATCACCCAGCACAGATCTCAACCTTGCCTTCCTTTTCTCCTATAGACACAACTGGAATGTGGGCGTATTTGGAGACTGTTGTCATGATTTCCAAATTAATTCCTCATTCCAGTGGTCCTTCTGGCCTCAGTTTTATGACATCATCCCGAATTTTTTGCGCTTTTGCATTATAAGTGTTGTGTATAATTCCAATTGTGCGGGAAGCATTCTCTCTAAATGATAATGCCTACTTTTTAATTATTTCATCACGACTTGTCCTAACTCAAAGTACAGCTGGAGAGGACTGTGGGAGACCAACATCGCAGGGAGCGCCCGGGGCCCACTCTATCTCTATCGCTCAGTGATTACAGACACAGCTCCCTATGTCTGAAAACTATTTGATTTCAATCGGTGACATTTAAGCCACCATTCGTGTTGCCCCAAGTAGCACCCACATCTCAAAATGAATCCACCAAGTCTCAAAAAAGCATTTCACTGTCTTAGGTCAAATGTATGTAAGTAGGCATCTGTGTACTTCTCTACAGTTACAAATTACTTGACCCCCATATCCGCCTTGCCCGAATGCCTGAATAAGAGTGCTACCAGGGTTTTCTTAAATGTAAAACTTTTCTAAGTATTATGTATCATGTTTCAAAATAAAAATAAAAAGCTACAGAGCTTTGTGTTAAAGTTGACAAATATTACATGATCCTAATCTAAGCTCAAAGAAGCATTATCATAATAATTGAGTGGGAGTCTAGAGCATGATGCTTTGCATGGATATGTGAATGGGTTATGCATGTTCTGACTCTGTCACTTCAGAGTTCCCAGACAGTTCCAGCCCTCCATTTCCTCTTCCGTAAAAGAAGAGAATTGACCTACTGACCAGTGGTTCTCACAGGTGGCCATGGTGAAATCACCTACATGCCCCTCAGTCCACTCCAGCACATGTGTTATGGGTTCAATTGTGCGCCACCCTTAAGGGGTACCAAGTCCTAACCCCCAGGACCTGCCAATGGAAGTAGGGTCATGGCAGGTGTAATTAGGCCTTTCTGAATCGGGTGGGGCCTAATCCAATATAATGGTGTCTTTGTAAGAAGTGAAGAGCCAAGAGGCTGCACCTGGAGGGAAGAAGCCATGTGACGACGGAGGCAGAGATGGGGTGAAGCTCCTGCAGCCAAAGTCAGCTTGCCGACAACCCCAGAAGCTATCAAGAGCCACCGAAGGACCCCCTGTATGTGTCAGAGGGAACGTGGCACTGCTGGCCCCTGGCTTTCGGACTTCTAGGCTCCACAACTGTGAGACCATCTACATTTGTTGTTTTAAACCACCCAGTTTGTGATACTTTTTTATGGCGGCCAAGGAAACAAATATAACTACTAAGAATCTTTAGGAAGCAGAGGAATGTGTATTTTGAAAGCCCCACTCTCCCCTGTGGTCCTTCTGATATGACCAAGGTTTGGAACCACGGGACAGGTAATCTCTGAGTTTCTGTCTAGATCTCAGATCCTATTATTTGTGTTGCACACGGTGTTTAAAAAACAGGATTAAAAAAGGATAAGGATACACACACACACACACACACACACACACACACACACACACATTCAATGATGAAATAAGGTTGAGAACTACTAGCATTTCATGACAATGTCAAAAGTTTCTCCCCTACTTATGGTAATAAAGTCCTAAATGATGCTATTCTCTAGTTGCTATGCTAGACATAGAAGGCACTTGAAGGTCAATCCAATTTCATCTTGACAAACACATCTATTTGAACTTATTTGCTCTTGGAGATACGATGCTTGTTCAGTTTTCAGCCAGTGAGTGTGGGGTACTGTTTGTGATAGATTTGCCTTATGACGGGTAATATATCTTCTATGAATGAACATCCAGTTCTTTCGCAATTGTCTGTGATGATTGATATTAAACTATCATTTCTTGATCTGTGGCATCGAGTACAAACTAATCTCTCATACTGCCAACTGCCGACGCTTCTCCCTCCTGCCGGGTCTGTCCTTGAGACACCACAGTGCCCAGCGCACAGCACTGCGACGGCATCAGGGATTCCTGCTGTGCCCGGAGCTGACAGCCCGCCCTGAGTGATGGCTGCAGACTCCCAGCACACGCGGGTGGGGCCTCCGTCTAGAGCTGCACCAGACAGCATGACCCCTAACTCCACGATGCATCTTGTCCGCCATTCATGGAAGCTGTTCTTCTGCATTTGCTCTTTATTTCCTGTCTTCACCATGGACTACCTATGAGAGCTCTGTAGGAAATGAGATTTTTTGAGAAAAACGAAATTCAGAGGAAGAAAAGAAATACACGTTAGCATTTTTCTCTCCTATTGTACATTATTGAGCAGAACAGGATTGGAAATAGTACTCAAAAGTGATCAGGCATTTGAAGGGGCTTCCACACCCTTGGTGGGTGCCCCTGGCTTCTGTCATTTGTATGTATATTCTTTTCTAGCCAAATGGGAATGCTTAACTGAGAGTTAGACACCAGGGATTCTACAAGAACTGTTCCTAATCTTTTGCCTCACAAATGAAGACGATTGCTTATTCAGTAGTTCTCAACCTTCCTAACGCCGAGACCCTTTAATACAGTTCCTCATGTTGTGGTGACCCCCAATTTCATTGTTACAAATTGAACATAATAAAAGCATAGTGATTAATCACAAAAACAATATGTAATTATATATGTGTTTTCCAATGGTCTTAGGCGACCCCTGTGAAAGGGTCGTTCGACCCCCAGGTTGAGAACCGCTGGTTTAGATCATTGCAGCAAATATATTATTTTTAATCTCTTCTATTGGAATTGATAAGCTTAGTCTATGGGAGCTATTCATCATAATATTAACATTATCAGTTAATAAGCAGTTGACTCCCAGAATGTTGTAAGGTCTGTAAGATTAGGGCCTGTGTCCAAACCTATACTTGTATCCCCCATTCCTTAGCTCTATACCTGACGCATAATAGGAACTCAGTGGATTTCTTTCACCTCAATAATTATAGCTATTCTGGCTTCTAACAACAGAGGGAAGGAGGACCATACCAAAGCCTGCACCATGGGGGTGCTCACTCTACAATAGCTGGAGTTTAAGATGGAGACTGAGACATGACATAATGCATCGCACTGGCGTATTGGACAGCAGACATAGATATCGCATGAAAATTCTGGAGAGCTGAAGCTAAGAAGAATGGAGGAATTGTCATTCCAAATTTATTTAGAGGCATTTAATTAGCAGAGCCTCAAGTGACAGGGAACGGGCAGGAAGCTAAAGGCAGGGCAGGTCAATGAGCCACGAGGCAAGGTGAAAGCATGAGAGGTGATGCCACAGATCAGTGTGGGTCCAGTCAGTGGACTGAGCAAGGGGAGAAGAGAGCCCATTCCTTCTTCTTCTCCCAGAGGGGCAAACTGAGAATCGGGGAGGCGATATGTCACCTTGGGTAACCAGAGGTAAATGGTTTAGTTACAAAGGACAAAGTAAAGCATAGAAAGCTTAGATATGCTGTGAATGATTCGTGTGTTTTTTAAAGCGCCAGTAATTTCCCTGAAATAATCTTATCCAAACTTCTGATATCAGGTTTCATATATTTAATGAAATGGCGAATCACCCAATTTATAGAAAAAGTCTAAAAGCTACGACTTATATTTAGTAGTTGGGCTGGCAGACTATCTTGAAACCGAATTATTCGGGGTTGCATTTATACTTGAGCTTTAAGAGAACTCACATGCATGATTGAGTTTAAGCAGTGGCTTTGTAGCATGCTGATATTTATGCTTTAAAAAAAATAATGGACACAATTTATAGCAACTCTTAGTCAATAATATACGTGTTCACATCCACCAGATCTTTTTATACTCAAAAGGTCAGTTACTGATATCAACAATATGGTTCCATATCAATGTGAAAGTCACCAACGTGGTGTCTTAAATATTAAAAATTCTTATTGAGTGGTGAGCATTCCCAAGATCTGGGAATTAGCCCTATGACATATTTTTAAGCATGCAAAAATCAGATGGATGTAACATTCATTTGACTAAGTACTTGCAAATGTTATGTAGAATAATTACTTAATCACGGAATATCTGCTTACAAAAGCAGAAGCTATTAAAAGCAACATTAAGATGAATAATTATGATTTTTACTAGTGATTTATGGGAGTATGATTTTTTAACAGTAAAATGTCAAATCCCACCTAGTCAGTTCAATGACTTTTTTGTTGTTATTAATCCTCTCCTGAGGATACTTTTTTCTGTTGAGCTTTTTAGAGAGTGTAAGGAAGAGAAAGAAGGAGAGAGAGAGAGAGAGAGAGAGAGAGAGAGAGAGAGAGAGAGAGATGTGATCTTGCCACCTGAAAGCACCCCGATATATACCTTTGACCAGGAATCGAACCAGTGACCCTTCAGTGCATGGGCCGACGTTCTAAGCATTGAACCATGCCAGCCAGGGCCAGCTCAATGACTTTTTTCCATGGAATCACCACCTACTTAAAAATAACACTTCCACCACTTCAAAAATGACTTTTATTTTAAAATAATGCTAAACTTCGATATGGGGAGAGGTGGGATTACTTGTCTAAAATTGTAAAAATCAGTGGGAAAGCATAATTCAGTTTACACATATTTGATTCACACACAATTTTCAGGTACAGTTACTTTTCTATTTTTACTATAACCCCTTAAAATAATTTTAAAAGACATTTTTCTGGATATAAACAAATATTATTTGCTGAAGGAACGCTTCCCCATTGTTTCTCAGAATGCCTGTATTTCTTCATCATTCTGGCTTCACTCCACATTGAATTCTCTGAAGGGGTAGATAATTGTAGTTGAGAGTATGCTAGTGACACCTAGTGCTTATCCGCTATAATGTCTGCACTTCAGAGAACATCTATTTCCTCATGGTTAGCCACTCTTAATCAAGGTCCTGTTTATGTGCAGAAAGTGACAATGATAACGTAAGTGCTATTCATGCTGTTAAAGACTAAGCAGATAACCTTCCAACTTAACCTCTTAACGTAATTAAAGCAGACAGATTTGACATTAACGTTGTGCATGAAGAACAAGAGCAGAGAATGAGGGATCACAGATGAGAACGCACATGCTTGAGTTCCATTTTTATTATTCACAAGAAGACATGAATGCCAGAAAGTTGTGGCCTATTGGCTTAGCCCACTCCTTAGGAGCTAGTGGGTGACATGGGGGACAGAGGCGGGGCCCCTGAGCACGATTTTTTTTAAGACATAAATAAGACCCCTTGTTATTAATAAGTTGGTTCTGAGAAGATTTTGCCAGACTTTAGGTCAGACCCTGAAATACAAGGAGCCCAGGAGGCAAACGTAAAGCTTGCACTGCGGGGGCTGTCACCGGGACCACCTACCTCTCCTGCTCAGCCTAGGAAGAGACTCTCAGCTTAGCCCCGGTCTATACAGACCACTCTAAGGAACAGCGGGACCCGTATCGCAGGGGCTGAGTGTGGAGGGAGAGGAGGAGAAGATCAGGTCTGAGGGAAAGACTGGAATGAGACCTGGTAGACTGTTACGGGCTCCCAAAATTCACATGTTGAAGCCCTAGCCCCCAGTTTAATGGTGGAGCCTTTGGAGTGTAAGTAGATTTGCATTAGATTCTCAGGGTGGGACCCTCATGGTAGCATTAGTGCTCTTACAGGAGGAGGGAGAGAGAGAAATCTTCACCAACCAGCACCAAGAAAAGCCATGGGGGCAGGTTGGGGGAGGGGGGGATACAGCCAACAATTGGCTCTCTCCAAGCCAAGTAGCAGGTTTTCACCAGGCCTGAGTCTGCCAGCACCTTGACCCTGGGCTTCCCCGCCTCCAAGACTGTGAGAGATGAATATCTGTTACTTAAGCCGCGAGTCTACAGCATTTTGATACAGCTGCCCAAGCAGACTAAGAGACAAGGGATGGCATGGAGTTTGGAATCTAAGGATAATGGGAAAGCCACTGGAAAGTTTTAGCCAGAGAGAGCATATATTCATTTTACTTAAGAACACTATGGCTATCAGGGAAATAACAGATAAATGAGGTAAATTTGGGAGCCGGATGACCTCATGTAATTTATCATCTATTTGGGAAGGTAGGACACTAATCTGAACGTACACGACTCCACAGCCTGATACCAATAAAATTTCTCCCAGTGGGGACGTGTATTGCACGTGCAAAATGCCTTTAAAAGTGCGCTATGCTAAGTTAGTGAGCTTGGAAAGCCTGTATTGTGCAATTCTACCGTCTTTGGGGACTTTACACTATTACACTCCTGCTAGTCTCATACATCACGTCACTTGAGGTGTCACCTTATACGATTTGAAATTGCAAACAATCACCCCACGCTGTCTCTGGGTGCCACATATTGGGTGTTTGATGGGCAGGCCAGTAACGGCTTATTTCCCTGAAACCCGCCATGGTTGAAGGCACGCTGAGAAATTCCTCTGGAAACTTTGTTGAAAAGCTAACAAAACCCCATGCAACATCAAAACTGGTGTGTTTTTCTATGTTTTTTCCTGCATGGCTCAAGCGTAGCTTTGCTTTAGAACACAAAGTCTAGTTCTGTTTTTGCACTTTCTTTTGTTTTTATGTGATATTTCCCTTTGAAATGTTTGAAACAAAACTGTACCTTCCACTCATTGCTCAGTTTGCATTTAGTATTTCAACAGTTGCTACTGTTTTCTAAATACACACGCAGTTACAGTTATGCAAGTTCCAATATCACCTCACCATCCTGTCATTTACTGGCTCAGGTTTCTTATTCCGCTATGTGATCAATGTGATCCCCCCAGCCTCAACTCTCCACCCATGAAAATGCTAACTGTATCTCTAGCAAGATTAAACAACCTCCACAGTCTGTGCTCTGCCTCCAGCCCACTGTGACCCTGCCGTCTCTTTCCTGTGCTTCTGTGACTGCCTGCCTCCTACACCTCTTATTGGCACCTAGGTAATCCCTCAGAGCGGCTGGGAACACGGGCTCTGCCATTAGGGCTCAGGGCCCAGCTTTGCAACTTACTTCCTCTGAAAACTCCAGTAAATGATGGTCTTCTTAATAAAGTGGGGATAATAAGAGCAAACCCATGAAACAAATACCAGGGCGATTAAATTAACTAACAGCCTTAATAGCTTAAGGTCAAAATTAAGATTAGAGGCTGCCTGGCACATAGAATTTAGCACATGTTCACCACTGTTACTACTTCGTTCTATTGGAAACCTCTGGTGGTGATATTTCCCTCCCAAGGTGTTTTCTACCCGTTTTCACTCCCTGTCTCACTCCCCATGCCTGTGTGTCCTACCGGGTACTGTCACCCGGCTCTTATTAACTTTGTCCCCTGTACTGTGCTTCCTGATTCTAGACCTGGAACCAGAGCTAAAACTGCACTCGAGGGCCTAGCCTTCCTGTCTTTCCTGAGGCTTTCATTTGCCCTGAATTCCAACCAAGTTCTCACCTTGTTGTCTTTCTCAGAACCTTCCCATGGACAACTGATGTTTTCTCACTACCCTCCAATGTCTTGCACCTCCTGCCCCAAGTCCCTCTCTATGATCCCCTGGAATTATTCAACCAGATGTTAAAAACATTAAAAAGGACAACTGTAAGTCTTCCTTCTTTGTATTTCTCACAGAGCTAAGTTTATACTAGATGCTCCTAATTATTTAGGAAATAAATTAATGTCAAAAATGAAGATGTTCATGGCTTATAATTATTTTTCCATTTTCAAGGAAAGAGCATTTATGTTGATGAAATTGGACAGGCATCGGTGGCTGCCATTTTTTAAGGGGGTTCAAAGACATAACCAGGGCATTTCATTTAGTTTGACAACTCTGCCCTCCTATCAGCAATAACACTTAGGAAACTTGATTTCATTAGCAGGGAGAGGTTTATTTGCTTATGGCTTCTGGAAGACAGGAATTTGATATTTATCCTCAGGCAATTGGAAAATTGACTGGACCCATTTAAGAGCTGAACAATGGACTCATAATGACTCTTCTCAAAGAGAACAAAAGAACAAGTACAGCCATTGATCAATAGTCCACTTAAGAAGAAAGGTGGCTCAAGAACAAGGGAATTTAAAGAGACTGCTGAAGGACACTCTATTCAGGGAATTAAATGACAAAGCATCCAAGAAGGTTAGAAGGTGCACATCAAATTCAGAAATGTTTCTTTAACTTGGGACACCAGTTTCAGGGACAGGCCTTAACACCCCTTCCTATCAGGTAAAATCAACATACCTATCCTACTCAAAACGTCTGTGTCAACTGAAAATTTACTTAATTTAGTCCTGGGTCAACCTCTGGTATCTGTTTAGAGCAACACTGGGTTCCTACAAAGGACATGCGCTAAGCCTTCGCCTGGGGCCAACGTGATTCATAGACAGAAAGTGAACCTCAGGGAGGCCCCATGGAGAAGGCTTGTGAATGGAAAAGGATGGGGGATGTTTTCCGTAAGTGCCACCGGGGGAAACACCAGCACCTGAGAGAGAACCTTTCCCATAAGTCATTATCTGGACTTAGCTCTGCACACCCAGGAAGTTTCAATACTAACAGGTCCTACTTTTCTCCAGCTCCATCCCCGTGTTCCCTGGTGAGATGGTGGCCTTAGTCTTCCAGCAGCATCGTTACCCAGTGAGATCTCAGGTAATCCACATGCACTTGAAAAAAAGTAAGCGAGCAAATTAGGCTCCTCAGACACTCACCCAATTATTTTTTGGGAGATCAGAAGAGTTGAGATACAATGAAAACAGGAAAATAAATACGTTAAATTTTCAAATCTGTGTAGAGACTAAAGAAATGCACCATCATTAAAAGGTAAGGTACCTTCCTAAGGTTTACTTGTTAACAGAAGCACAGGGGAAATGCACAATAAAAGAGAGCCATTTGGGAACACACACATTCTTTACTGGAGTTATAGGTGCCTACTCTAAAGCATTTAAATGACACGAATAGCTGAAATAGCTCCTTTAGAAGTTCATGCAAATGTAATGATAATTGTCAAGCTTTAGAAATACAATATAGAATAAAACTCCTCTCTTTTAAAAGAAATAATTTAGGTATAAATCCAGGAAAGCTATGCTTAATTGGAAACTGATTTTGGAAGATTTCTTCTCCTAAATTTAATAAGACTATAATCGCTAACCCATAAAACAGAATATTATATTAAGGATAATAGGATTATTAAGCATGAAGTTCGCTAATAAAAAAATGTCTAAATATAAAGTCCTTACAAAATGACTTCAGTCTTTGCATACCACCTTTCACCCACTATTATCATTTACTCATTTACTCCATAATGTTTGTTCTCATCTATTCTAGAGAAATGAGGCAGAGACTCCTCGTTTCTGCCCTAATTTTTTAATAGATCTTTTCTTTTAACCATAGTGTTAGAGGCACAGCAAAATGGAACTGAAAATAATGAGGGTTCACATACCCTACCCCCCCCCCCCCCCCCCCCCCCCCCCCC
>NW_005353629.1:3435026-3481897 GCF_000412655.1 Myotis brandtii
CACACACACACACAACCTCCTTCATTACAGACATTCCCCACCACAGTGCGGCATCTGCTCCAATTGGTGAACTCCCCTGGAACATCATTGTCACCCAACTTATACCTCTATTGTCCTCTGCCTTTTCCCCAGAGTAACACATTATTTGGCTATAAATTAGCCGCCAATTGTAAAGATCATCTTTTTCAGCCTTTTTTGCAATGAGGTGTGGCCATGGGACCCAACTCTGGCCAACAACATGAAAGAGACTGTGACTCGCAGTGTCTTCCAGGACCTTCCCTAAGAGCCAGAGCCAGTGGGCCTGTAGCTCCTCATTCTCAGCCCCTCTTCCTTCTCATGTGTGGAATGCAGAAACCATCTTGGCTCCTGAGGTCAAAGCCATGGAAGGAAGACATAAAAAGGACCTTTGAGGACTTTGTGGAGCCGAGCTATACTACCAGCCCTGAATTATTTAGATAAAAGAAAAGTGAGTTTTATTTTATGGAAACCACTATTATTTGGGGTATTCTGATGCCCACAGCAACACCTACTACAAACTAACACAACACAACCAAGTGCTAGGCCCTGCAGGTGCATATTTATAATCTAGCCCTTGCTTTTGGGACTCCTCCTGTCTATTAAGGAAAATGAGGTACAAGATGAATAAATGGGCTATAAAGGTCACGAGGGCCGAGTGTTATAGAGCACAGAAGAGGAAATGAGTCATTTCTTGGAGTGAAAAAGGAACTTTACCGAGAAGATAATGTGAAATCTAGATCAATAGTGGATATTAGAAAGGAAAAGAACTTAATGTTTTGGGAGCAGATTGAACTAAGATAAGCCCTAAGAAGGGCATTTGAGAAAACCAGAAGGGATCTCGTTTGGCTAGAGAGATGAGAAACAAAAGAAAGCAAGAGAAGTCGGCTGGGGCTGTTTACAGAAAACCATGTCAGGCAGCGACTAGGATTCCTTTCAACCTTGCATTGGGAGACTGGCTTGGCTGTAATGTCAGAGAATGTGGGCAGGAGGCAGGGAAGAGGGGAACGATGGTGCTCCTGTGCCTGAAATTAGGGTGACAGCCTCTAAAGGGAAAGAGAAGGATGGATGGGCAAATGTTGAAAAGAAACAATCTTTCAGACTCGGCAAGTGATTATGAAATGTGAAGAGGTGAGGAAGTCCATTTACAAAGCTCAGATTTTAAGCCAGAGGATGGCTCAAGGTGTAGCCCATGTGCTGAAGAAAGGCAGTTAGAAGCTGAAGGCTATTTGATGGAGTGGATGTGATGAGCACTGTTGGAGGCATCGTGTGCTGAAGATTATGGAAGGCTGTCCATCAAACCACTGAAAATATGGACCTTAAATCAGGAGAGAATTTCAGCCTAAAGGTACTGATTCCATACCCAGTCCAAAAGAGATAAAAGTTAAAATATATCAAATGGGTGACATAACATGAGAGCGAGGGGGAAAGAAAGAGATAACACACCAAAGTGTGGGGCATTCCTCATTCATAGGAAGAAAGAGAGAAAGGGAGCCAGAAGGGGACCCAGAAACTTAAGAAACCTCTGAATCAGCAGTGGTGGTGACTTGTGTGAAGAAAGATGAATGCTAAGAAAAGCCACTCGACATGATGTGAAGCTCATCAATAAGTGGCGAGAGCATTTTTCATCGCGATGAGAACGAAAGCAGTGTTTCAGGGGCCAGGTAGAGCGATGCAGGAGTAGAGGTGGTATTATCACTTAGGGGTAATGGACGGCCACATGCGAGGAGATAGTACAGGTAGACAGGAATGAGACGGTGATGGATGAAAGCAAGAAAGAAAAGAAATACAGAAAGATGAGCCATTGCTCAAATTCTTATTTATCTTTTGACCTTTGAGTTTCAGACACCTTTTCGCAGCATCATTCTGGGATGGTGAGTGAGAACTTGAAGCCTTAAAGTATCCTTTTAGTGATGGCCTGAGGGTGGAGGTGAGTGAGCAGGAGTGACTGCCCAGGGGTAGGGAGTTTCTTTTGGAGCGATGTGTTCTAAAATTAGATAGGGAAGAAGGTCACAAAAGGTGGCGAATGTACTAAAGACCACTCAATTGCATACTTTCAAAGGGTGAATGTCATCATCTGTGAATTATATCCCATCAAGCTGTTTTTAAAAAATATATGTTGACCTTAAAATGACGTTAACTAAATTACATGACATGTATATTGTCCTTTGCAATTCCAGTGCAACTGCCAGTAACCCCCCTTAGACGTGCCTTGAAGCAACAACACAGGATTTCTCTCTGAACTTCTGCCTGGCCTCCCAGAGCCTTGATTCCACTTCCAGTAATTGACTGTTTTCTCTTCCACCCCCATGTACACATATTTTCCTTTTATGCGTTTTCTGAATATCAATTGAACAATTTCAACCAAAGGTAACAAAAACTGATTTAATATTTTTCATCCAAAAGGATCCCTGTTATGAAAAACACAGTGAAAAAGCTGCTGCTGATGGTTTCCACCTGGGGGTGGTTTGGGCAGGTCGTCAGCACCGTGGGGGCCCCGCTCTGTTCTATCTCATCATTGGTGAACTACTACCTCAGGTCAGCATGTGACCCTGAAGCAGAGCGAGAGCAAGGCAAGAGAGAGAGAGAGAGAGAGAGAGAGAGAGAGAGAGAGAGAGAGAGTTTAGGACCAATAAGCTGATGGAGAGGTAGAAAGAGGGAGTTTGTTTGCTGCCGTCAGCTTTTTAATGTCTGTGGAATGAGAAAGCTACACCTTAAAAAGGCCCATGAGAAGGAGGCAAAAAGATTACCCCGACAGGGGACAGCACATGGGGAGGGAGGGAGAATTTGTCCTTTGTCTACATTTACTGCAAAATCCTGGGATTGAGGTTAGTTAGTTAAGATTGAAGTTAGTAAAACACTGACAGCCTGTTCAGGCCCCAGGAGCCTCGAAGGCAAGACTGAACATGGCTAAGACGTTTCTGGAATACCTTTTCTGCACGAGAGCTAGAGTCAACTCCAGAAGAAAAGAGTGGCATGAATGTGTCATCCCAGTGGCACAGGGTGTCTGTGTGCGCACACACACGTGCACACAGACACACGTGTGTGCGCGTGCATGTGTGCGCGTGTGCGCATGTGTGTGCATGTGTGTGCTCGCGCATGTGTGTGCGTGTGTGTGCGTGTGTGCATGTGTGTGTGTGTGTGTGTGCGTGCACGCGCATGCGTGCATGTGCACGTGGGGCAGCTAGGTGTTTGGAACGCCCCGGTTGTCTAACACAATCTCTCCTCTTGAGCCTGAGCCTTTCCAATATCAGAACTGAACAGTAGCTCTGAGCTCCCACCCATCTGAGTAGAACTAAAACATTTTGATAAACGTATCGAATATGCTTCTCCTCCTTGCAGCCTCCTCTCTGAGGTCAGACATTTTTGTCTTCATCAGGATTCACTCCTAAATCCTCTTCTTAATCTCCTCTCTCTCCTCAAACAGTCACATTTCCTCCGCATGGCTTCAATGTTCCTCTAAGTCCCAGCACCACAGACTCTCCCTCCAGGCCTGACCACTCGTCCGAAAGGGGAGATATAAATGCCCACTGAGCTCTTCTACTGAGCTTTCTCAGAGACCCACGGACTCCACACATCCAACCAAAACAACTGCTCTCCTGGACCCTCCTGTGCCTAGACCTCCTCTTATTCCACTTCCCCCATTTCAGCACATGGCTACAAACTAGGAATTGCTATTAATTCCTCCTTCTCCTGGATGCCCCACCCCAAATCCTATTGGTCTACTTCCCCAATCTCTCTCTCTCCATCTCCCCCAGGCGTCCATGGGTTCCAGCCACCATCGTCTCTCACCACGAATAATCGAAGTCTCTTAAACGGTTTACGTGTGCTCATGACCACCTTCTTCCAGGCCATTCTCCATAAAGCAGCTGGGCACTCATTTTGGAAAACAAGAGCTTGTCCCTCTTCCTTGCTAAATACTTTCCAGTGGTTTCCCATTCCTCTTACGGTAGAAAGACACAGTCCATAAACCTGAACATGGAGGTACCGCATGGCCGGGCGCCCTCCGATCTTCCCTGCCTTAGCCCGTGCTTCTCGCCACATCCCAGCATTATTGGTCTTTAGAAAGTAAAAACTCCTCCGATGGGCCATTCTCCTTTTTGCCCCAGGACCAGCATATATGCTGTCATGGAATTTCTCTCTCTCCTATTTACTCTGCCTTTACTTAGCCAGTGCCTCCTTTATGAGCAACACAAATTTCATGTCCTCAGGGATGTATTTCTGGACCCTCCAGTACAGTTTCCTCTCAGATGCTGCCACAGAACATTTCTCCTACGTAGAACCCAATAAAATTGTTTGATGGCTCTCTTCCCTTCCCAGCTGCAATCTGTCTTGCTCACTGCTGTGCATCGAGCAGCCCACACATTTTTCAGGAAGGAAAAGTGAATGAACAAATAATGTTTTTAGGGAAACTACTGCAGGCTAAAATTTCAAGGCCATCTTTTCTTCTGGCAGAATAACGATTGTCATCAAATAATAGCTCAGCTCAAATTTGCTTATCAAAGTAGCAGAAAGCATGACTTCAAGAAGAGTAACACAGTAGACAACTGTGTGTGTGTGTGTGTGTGTGTGTGTGATAGCAGAAGGTAAATGACAGAAATGTAAGAGACTATGCTGAAAGGTGCCTGTGGGTGGGGGACATCCGAAAGATGCCCCATGGGTGGGGGGCCTGAGAGATGCCCAGTGGGTGGGGTCACCTGAGAGATGCCAGTGGGTGGGGGACCTGAAAGATGAGGTGAAGCAGAGAGAACACTAAAAGGAGGAGGAAGAAGCCAGCAGTGAACTGTATAAGATCTTGGCAAATATCTCAGGCTTTAAAGTCGGAAAGACCAGAGCTGCCTCCCAGTTCTGCCATCTCAAGCCCCAGCCTCTGTTTCTCTCCTGTGATTTGAGGGGAATAACACCTGCTGTGCATAAAGGGGGAGGGGTCCTTTGCAAAGAGCATTATAGGAGTTCCCACTGTCACTTCCTCCTTCTTCCCCAGCTCCTGGGGACATGCTTTCCACGCATGTTTATTTTATATGCAGTTTGTCAAGCAGTAAAATCTGTGGCATATAAATTGAATGTAAGTTATATACAAGTGAGGGTCCCACGAGAATCCTTAAACTGTGCCATATAATTCAAGAGAGTGCTTCATCCAGGTAAGATTGCAAATAATAGTAATTTCACTCTTCATGCTTTAAAAAAAGCATTTTCAAAGGATAATAATGGTGTAATGGAAAGAAAACAAGCTTGGAAGGAGACAGTGTTTGTGTGTAAACAATTAGAACATTAAAGAGATATAAATAGAGAAAGCAAGCCCCTCTTACTCTTCCTCCACCTCCTCCCTCGGGATACATAACCACTGTTACCGAATTGGTGAGAATTTTCTAGAAAGTGTTACTGCCCACCCCCCATCAGCCTGATCACCGGCCAGGCTGAGAGACCCCACCTGTGCACGAATTCGTGCACTGGGCTTCTAGGAGCTGCCCCCTGGTGGTCAGTGCGCTCCCACAGCCAACCTCCCGCAATCCCCCCCCCCCCACCTAACTGTCCAACCTCCTGCAGTCTCTCCCCCCTGGCTGGCTGCCCACCCCCCATCAGCCTGATCACCGGCCAGGCTGAGAGACCCCACCTGTGCACGAATTCGTGCACTGGGCTTCTAGGAGCTGCCCCCTGGTGGTCAGTGTGCTCCCACAGCGGGAGCACTGCTCAGCTGACCAACCTGCCCCGGCGGCCCACCAGCCCAGCAGCAGCCACTCACTCCCTCAGTAGTCCTGCAGGTCCAATCTCCAGAGAATGGGCCAGGCACCAATGGACCAGTGCTGCTGCCCTCCTGGAAGTCAGCCTCGCGCACTGCAGCCGTTTCCCCTCCCTAGACACCCCACAAGGAAGAAACAATATAAAAGCAGCTGCCAGGTGACTTCCGACAACCAGTGCAAACATCAGTGGGACAGATCCAGATCCCAGGCCGGCAAGGGTGTCCCACTGCCTGCCCGGAGGGCCAATTGCATCCTGGCTCCCCACCGCCCTTGGAACAGGCGTCAGACGCAGGGCTCACGGCTGGCGAGTGCCGCTGCGAACCTCTCCTGATCAGGACTGACTGGGGATGAGCCTGTGCAGGCAAGGCAGGGCCAGGACGAGTGGGAGAGGCAGGCAGGAGTGGCAGGCAGCGTTGGACTGTGGGTTTCGGCCCAATCCCCGCAGGCCACCCTGAAAGACCCCACCCATGCATAAATTCATGAAGGGAGAGAGAGAAAGAGAGGTCCATCTTATAGAAAACAACAAAATGATAATGGCACTTTTTTCCACTTCAAAATATATCGTTTTCTATATTTCCATATATAATTTTGTCTTAATACTATTAATGAATGCATAGAGTATCCTACTGTATGTTCAGATCATAATTCAGTTAACAAAGTCCATATTGGGAGTCATTTATAGTGTTTCTAGTTTTTCTCTACTGAAAATAAGATTGGAAAGAATATATTTGTACAAATATATGCAGGGTGAAGTTCTAAAAGTAAAATCGCTGGGTCAAAGGGTAAGATGACATAAATGTTAATGTGATTACTACAGTATAAGGCACTACAAAATTTGTTTGCATTTACATTATCATCAAGAGTGAATTGCCCAGCTGGCATGGCTCAGTGGTTGAGCGTTGACCTATGAACCAGGAGGTCATTGTTCGATCTCCGGTCAGGGCACATGCCCCAGTTGTGGGCTGGATCCCCAGTAGGGGGCATGCAGGAGGCAGCTGATCAATGATTCTCTCATCATTAATGTTTCTATCTCTCTCTCCCTCTCCCTTCCTCTCTCTGAAATCAATAAAAAAAAGAGTGAGTGAAGAGCCTTCCTCCTACACACCGACAACACAGGGTTGTTTTCCTTTCTGACTACATGTAATATACACACATGCACAAACCCAAAAACATTTCACTATCGTATTAATATGCATGTCTTTCATTATTGGTTAAGTTTAACTTCTAAGAGTACTTCAGCACTTTTTTATTTTTCCGTAAACTGCTAACTCATATTCTATGCTAAGTTTTCTATTAAGTGATTTTTTTTAAAACCTGCTTACTGGTTTGTAAAATATCATAAACTTTATCCCAAATTGTCAGGTATTTTTCCTCATTTGCCTTCAGTCTTTTGAATTTTTATGTTGGTTGCCATGTAGAAATTTGCCACTTACAAACTACAGAGCCCTGAACTAGCAAATTAAACTTAATTTGCCTCTAATTAATTTATTCTCTGAAAACGAACAGTGCCAACAGCTCTTCCCATGCTTGTTTTGAGGATCTGTGAGGTTGTTTAAATGTTCTGTGCCCAGAACAGAAACGGCCACTTCCCTTGTTAAATATTCTTTCATGTTACAGAGTCTCATTTGAAACACACAGCGCCTTTCTGAAGTGGGGAGAGCAGCTCTTAACTTCTTGGTTTCGCAGATTAAGAAGCTGAAGTTCAGAAAGTGTTTCTGGTTTCACAACAGTCAGACACCTCTAAAGATCTAGACAGAGATTCACTTCTCGGTCAATGATGTAAAAGCCCAGCACAGTTATTCTCCCTCTGCTTTCTAGTAGTTACATGTTGAAGCCGAAAGGAGAGGTTCTCTACTATGTAGAAAGGAAAATGCCCTCGCAGGACTGTCTGAATAGGTGGTTGAGATGGAAGTGAAATAGACTTTCGGGGGGGCTCCAGGTTTGTTTCAAATTAGCATGCTAACTAAAAGGCAGAGATATAAAAGGACTGTGGCCATGCGTGTGGGGTAAAGGGGGAGGGAATGGTTATGAGCTCTTTTTAAATGCATTTCATAGTATTATCTTCCACTCAGCACCTGAATATTGCCTGAAAAACAGCCCAGTCTTCATACAAACAACAAGACAATTTTTTATTGTGCACAGATCTATTCAGCCAAACTTTGTGTGTGTGTGTGTGTGTGTGTGTGTATATATGTGTGTGTGTATATGTGTGTGTGTATATATATATATACATTGCTCTAAGAAACAGGATATTTGAATACAAAGGAGAAAATATATTTTCCAAAAATGTCATGTTGGAATATGCAATAGCATTTTCATAGCTTCTCATTTGCTATTCTGGAAAAGTTACCTGTGACATGAAAGAAAATTTAGCAATGAAAGTTGATCATGTAGAAAAATCTAGCGGATAAATAAAAATGGAAATGCCCAGCATCTAGCCATCCTCAGCAAGCCTGAGGAGAGTGGGAGCGTTTCCAATGTGCCGGGGACTGCAGTCACTCTAATAAAATGACGGTGCTTCCAGGCACACGGGCTGAGAGAGATCATTCCGAGGTTCATACAGATGCAAATTGTTTCCGTTGTAGAGGCAAGAATGGGAGTCTGAATCAGATGAGTCCAACAGCAAGCTCATCCCTCCTGAAGCCCCCACAGACACTGAAGATTTTTCACAATCACTTTAGAAGGAGGTCAGCTCTGTGGCCCTGCCCTGGAGTATTTGGAAAGGGGGTGGCAATAGAGGGGGAGAAGCCATTGAAAAGAGGGGCCGCTGACTGCAGGTACTCTCATGGCTCTGAGAGCATCTCTGGAGACCAGAACACACCTCCATTACGGTCCATGGCACTGTTTCAGAGAGGGGTCACCTGGAAAAACATTCTGCCTGGTAGATTTTACAGCGACAGCTATCGATTTCAAAAATTCAAAATGTTATTGGAAGTAGACTTTAAAAAAGCTTGAGGTCCATCAGGCAAAGAATATGTTAATATATTTTACAAATCTATGTATTTGGCCCGACACCAGCCTGAGTTTGCCAAGAGGCAGGAACCTCTAAGCCAGGGCGAGTGGGCTATTTCAACGTTGACCTGGGTGGGGAGCTCTTGAACTGGTTCTAGTCTGCCTACATGAGGACCCGATGCCTTCCCCTCTGCATTGCCCCTGCCCCTCGGGCTGTCCGGGCCTCTGTCTCTGCAGGAACCATCAGAGCCCGGGCGGCTGAAGGAGGGCTGTTCACATGAGTTAAGTGTGAGGCCACGTCTCTGGGCGCAGCTGGGAATCGCTCTCATTGGGTGACACGCTGTCAAGGATGGGGGGCGCCCTTTATTGAGGCCACTGGGAACGATGCTTCAGTTGCCGTCTTCATCCCAGCCACGCATTGATCTCCCTGGAAAAGAAACACGATGGCCTGTGGGTGATCCCTCGGCTCCCGAATGACTTTTAGGAACTGTGAGCACCGATGCTTCCTCAGCTGCGGGGGAGACAGGCCCTGCACGCCCATGCCCTCCTGTCGGCAGCGCTCACGTCTGACTCTCTAGCCCTGGTCCCGGTCTCTGCTCATAGACGGTCTTCTGTCTTCTTCCTTCCTCCTCCAGACTCCACTGAGACTGTGGGAAGCTAGCCAGTACCTTCAGCTTTTCTTCGCGATTGCTTTTTATGTCCTGACCTGGGGACTGGATCTAAAAGGTAAGAATTCGTTGCATTTTTTAAAAATTCTCCCATGTTCTTTTCCCTAAGGCAGTAGTTCGCTTTTTATGCCCTGACCTGGGGACTGGATCTAAAAGGTAAGAATTTGATTGTTGCATTTTTAAAAAATTCTCCCATGTTCTTTTCCCTAAGGCAGTAGTTCTAGGATAGGGAATGTATGGGATGAAATGGGGCCATGGTCGTCACAAGAAACAGAAAAAAATACAAGAGCTGGAAACACAATGGCTAATCCATAAAAAATACCTTTCTGCTCCATATCATTGTAAAATTTTGATAGTATTTTTGCAATGAAATTTTAGAGAAAACGGGATTATGGACTCTGTCAGTTTAGCTTTGAGCGTCTAATTGGTGCTGCTTCAAAGGTCGCCTGTGCTCACAGTGTCGCTGCAAACGGATAAGCATCTTCGTGTGATCGTGACGACAGCGAGAGTTGGATGGAACTAGTTCTGTCCCGGGTTCTGGCTGCAATAAAGCAGTAAGAGAGGAGAGAACCGTGTGGCCTGGATGCCTGTGCTTTAGAAATGAAAAGGGAAGGCTGCCTGCGATGGCGTTTCCCCCAGAGCCGCCACAGTGCCAGTGGGCCCTCACGCTTTGGCAGCTCTTGGCTGCCTCCCTCTCCCGCTGAGCTCCCGTCTCTGGCTCAGAGATGAAGAGTAACTCAGGCTGCAATGAGGCAGGTGTCTCTGGCTGAGGAGAGCTATTGTGATCTGTGTATTTTATCATTAAAACATTTCCTAAAAGCTTATCTTGTGGCATTTCCCAGATCATGCTCCATAGAACCCCAGTATCCAGTGAGATGTAAAAGGTGTTGCACAGATAAGAGAAATCCGTAGTCAAACTACTCAGTGATACCCTGCAAACTTTACCTCTTATCATAAAGACTCAGAATTCAATTATCATCAAAAAGGTTCAGGGAAAACCGACATGAAAGACATCTGTCTAACTTTGACAAACCCAGTATTTCCCAAACTTTGCAAATACAATCATGGTTTTATTCATCTGGCATCAATGAATACCAACTACATCGTTCACATTTCTAAAAAGGCTACCATATACTCATGGCATAATTTATTCAGACATTTGATTCCACATATCCACTCCCATAAAGATGAATTTATTTCCCTTTAGGACAAAAACCACTCACTATGCCAAACAATAAAAATAATTTTTTAATTGGGAAAACTTTTTTACATACTAGATTCAGAACTTCGAGGAGTCCTTGAGCAACCTGCGGCACTGAAGTTTGAAGATTATGGCACCATTAAAATTAATTTGTATGGACATCACTGATAGCATATATGCCATCAGCTCTCTTTAACGTAAAAGACCCAGAAAATAGGTAGATTTAGGTGTGTCAGGAGCAGATGCACCACAAAAAAGAAAAATTGGGCTGCACAGTACCTTATAGTCAGAGCAAGAGTGTGAAGAGTTGACCCGTGAAGCCCAAGGACAAGGCAGGCCAATGGGCAAATCCATCAGGCAGTCGGGAGCCAGAATGCAGTGACTAGAAAGCAAGGCGAGGCAATAGATGAAGTCCAGGGTCCTGGAAAAGTGCAGACAGCAGGAGATCAGACGTAGTGCAGGGGGAGGACCACAGAAGTGGGCGTGCAGGGCCGTAGGCAAATAGACTGGAGGGGAGGCCTGAAGCTCTAACCAAAAGGCCTTGCAGCAAACGTCTGCTATCATCAGTAACCTCCGAGAGAAAGCCTTCCTCTTGGGACAGGTGACAGTCACCGGCAGGGACTATTCCAGAGTGAAAAGACTGGGGTTGCTCAGTGGTTAATGTGGGCACAGAAGGAAACATGAAAGGCAGACAAGATCAACATTGAAGGAAGGCCTGCGTCATCCAAACCTTCTCCTGAGTTTGGAGAAGAAGAATTCAACCAGATTTTTAATTTAATCATCAATTTTGTAGAAATCTTCTGAGATAGTTTATGATCATAATCCCATTTACATAATAATAGTGGTTTACATGATAGAAATACCCTGATCAATGAACTGACAAAGCATGCCTCTCATATATATGTCCTGTTATGAGAGATGACAAATGAAGCATTAACATATAAATAAATGCCATATGCCAATACATACAAATTGCAATAGATATGAAGAGCCAAAATGTGAGTTGACATGTTTTGAAATCAATACATGTTGTATAAAAACACTGAATATAGAATATTAAGAATTGATCATCCTATCTAATAATAGACAAACATGGTAATTAACCGTACCTCCGACACGCTTCCCATTGGCTAATCAGGGTGATATGCAAATTAACTGCCAACCAAGAGGGCGGCCGGCAGCCAGGCAGCTGAAGTGAACAGGAGGCTTGCTTGCTTCAGTGATGGAGGAAGCCAAGGTTCCCCGCCTGCTGCCGCCCAGCTCTGAGCTGCACTCTAAGCAACTATGTTGCAATTATAGAAGCTAAACAAACCCCAGAAACCTGCTTTCAGCCAGCCGGGCCTCAGAGCTGGAGTTGCAACAGTGTTTCAATTATAGAAGCTAAACAAAGCCCAGATACCTGCTTTCAGCAGCCGAGATCTCAGAGCTGGAGTCGAGCCTCAGAGCTAAAGCTGGCTCTCAGCTCCAGTGACAGCCATAGAAGGTAAATAAATCCCAGAATAAAAAAGTTTCCTACCTCAAAACCCTTCATGCCTGGGATGCAAGGAGGGCCTCTGTTTTCCTGACCAAATCCTGAAATATACTATATCAATAGACACCAATTGAGGACATACTATGTGCCGATCGGTAGACTCTCAAATTGGCTTTAGTTACACCCCTTAAAGTTGTCACTGTTATGTGGGTCCTTATGTTTGACCACAGTCTCTTCAAAGCCTGCTGATAACATTCAGAGTCTTTTATGAATATTTTTATAAATTGGTCATATTAAGACATCTGATATTATGTTGACATATATAATTTTTCTATACATATGATAAATTACTATTTCCACACCTAACTCAGGCTGCATATTTTTTTTGTGAATTTCATTGTGGTTTTGCAAATGTGATATATTCTTTTTATCAGAATCATATTGGGCTTCTTTGCCCAATTCCAAAATGTAGTACAAGCGATTGCAACAAATTGAGTAATGCTTTATAGTTTTTTAAACTTTTAAGCTAGTCAAGTTTATTTTTACTTTAATAAAGACTTGGAGGTTTGAATACACATGTATCTATTAACATAAATTAAGGAAGTGTGGCACTTACCAAGTTTCTGTTTCTGGGGATTTGAAAGCTATGCACGACAGATCGTTCCAATGGCTCTTTAGTAATATGGTTAACCTGCTGTAAACTTCTTGATCAGGTCATCAATAAGGTTATTGATTAGGACAGACCCAAGACCAATTCCTGCCAAATACTACTCAATAGATTCCATCAGGCTAACGCAAAGCCATTGGAACGATCTGTCGTGCATAGCTTTCCAATCCCCAGAAAGAGTGACCTGGTGAGTGCCACACTTCCTTAATTTATGTTAATAGATACATGTGTGTTCAAATCTCCAAGTCTTTATTAAAGTAAAAATAAACTTGACTAGCTTAAAAGTTTAAAAAACTATAAAGCATTACTCAATTTGTTGCAATCGCTTGTACTACATTTTGGAATTGGGCAAAGAAGCCCAATATGATTCTGATAAAAAGAATATATCACATTTGCAAAACCACAATGAAATTCACAAAAAAACATATGCAGCCTGAGTTAGGTGTGGAAATAGTAATTTATCATATGTATAGAAAAATTATATATGTCAACATAATATCAGATGTCTTAATATGACCAATTTATAAAAATATTCATAAAAGACTCTGAATGTTATCAGCAGGCTTTGAAGAGACTGTGGTCAAACATAAAGACCCACATAACAGTGACAACTTTAAGGGGTGTAACTAAAGCCAATTTGAGAGTCTACCGATCGGCACATAGTATGTCCTCAATTGGTGTCTATTGATATAGTATATTTCAGGATTTGGTCAGGAAAACAGAGGCCCTCCTTGCATCCCAGGCATGAAGGGTTTTGAGGTAGGAAACGTGGCTTAAATAACGAATGGAATACGGGGAAAGGCAAGGTCACGGAAACCACCTGGTGACTCAGCCAGAATCACTGACGAGGGTGGGTCTCAATACGGACTGGCAGATGCAGCAAACCTCTTGTCCACCCACCATGTGGCTGCAACTGCCTGTAGAGATCAGTGGCCGTTCCTTCTCTTCTACTGTAGACCTGGAGAGCATTGTGCTGAGCGAAATAAGCCAGTCAGAGAAAAACAAGGATCACATGATCTCACTCATATGTGGAATCTAATGAACAAAATAAACCGATGATAGATCCAGAGACAGGGAAGCATGGAAAGACCGCGGAACCTCAGAGGGAAGTTGGGAAGGTTGGATAGGAAGAGATTAACCAAAGTACTTATATGCACATATGTACAACCCATGGACACAGACGATAGTGTGGTAGGCTAGGGGTGGGGAAGAGGCCAAAGGGGGGAAAGGGGAACATATGTAATACTTTGAACAATAAAGATAATTTTCTAATTAAACAAAGAAAAGAAAAAAGTGTATGTCATTTAAAAAAACGATAGTTTACAGACCCTCTTTAATCATAACAACCTGAAAATATGCAACCTCCATATTGCAGTCGGGCTCTCATCAGCCAAAAGGTGAAACTGTAAGCGGCTGAAGAGGCTGACCCTTCGGGCTTAGCCGGCGTGGAGGATTTACTGCAGAGTCATGATCTCATTTCGTATGCAGGGTGCACAGCCTCATTCCGAATATAATGTGAAGGAGAATTACAACTTTCCCAGCAAGGTCAGCGAGGTCACCAAGGAAGCGGGCGGCCAGTGGATGGAAATAGGTCTCTGACATGCTGTGTTCTTGTCCTACTTGCTGAGTCATTTTAAGAAAATGCTATCAGCCAGGGAAGGAGAAAAGGCCCTTTTAGAAGGTTGAGACGCCAAAATACCCCCCAGGGTCTTGTTCCGGGGGTCATGGGTATGAAATCCAGGGACAGGCAGCGTGTTGAGGAGGCCTGGGAGCCGAGAGAGAGGAAGTGTAGCCGAAGGGACAAGCTCTTCAGTGAACAGCAGCGTCTCCCTGACCCTGAGCTGGCCCTCAGGGAGGTGGGAAGCAAGGGAAGCTTGTTTCATTGCCCACACTCCCGGGTCTTCATCTCGCATGATATTTCTTCTTTCACTCATGGCACAACTCGCTGCTACTCCGAGGGCCTAACTTCCAGGCAGGGATCTGAAGGACACGCCTCCACTGACCTATGCTCCCATTTGGCCATGATCTTGACTTTCCCATCTTTCATAACTGTAATGTTGCTACTGTTAGGAATCATAATGTAAATATCTGATATGCAGGATGGTCTTCGGCGACCCCTGTGAAAGGGTCGTTCGACCGCCAAAGGGGTCGCGACCCACAGGTTGAGAACCGCTGCTGCAGTCTCACTTTTCTGATCTTCTTGGCCCATCACCAGATGGTTTCACCTCTCCCGGTGAGGCCCACCCATCCAGGCAGCCTCAGCTGGGCGGGATGGGAGGAGTGAGCAGCCTCTGAGAACAGTGGGCCATTGGCATCAGACCTAGCTATTGCCAGTTAACCCTCTAGCCTGTACACCTTTATTATTAAACACTGCCTTTGTAGGTGACACTTAGATTACAAGATTAGGATGTATTTTTATCTCTCCAATCACTTTGAGAATCAGGACATGCCGATCCAAGAATAGCTGGACACAACAATAGAACAAAAGAGCCCCGAACTCTGCGCTGGCCTACATAAGAAGTTATTTTAAGATAAAAATGACTTAACAGATCTGTGGCAAAATAAGTGATTATTTAATAAATGGTCCTAGAAAATTTGTTAATAATTTAGAAGAAAGTAAAGGTTTCTATCTTACACAATAATCCAAGCAGATTCTGTTAAATGTAAAAGTTGAAACTGTAAAACAACCTGAAGTTTAAAAATAGTAAACATTTAATAGTAATATTTAATAATATCCTGTAAGGACTATCTAAAGCATAAAAGTACTGACAGAAACAGCAAATAAAACTGTCCACAGTTTACCTATATAAAAATCCAAGTTCATTCACAGGGTCAGGCGAAAGTAGGTTATAGCTGTTCATATGGAAAATAATACAACAATTAATAAACAATAATACAAGAATAAACTGTTTTGCATATTCACACTGTAAAACTACTTTTGCCCCATCCTATTTATAAACATCTATATGTTTGTATGTTTATATGCATATATAATAAATTAACAAACAAAAAATAAGACAAATCTTCTTAATAACATGGCAAAGAGTTGATTTCATTAATATGTAGAGATTTTAAAATCTGTTTTAAAAAACTATTAAAACTTAGGGCAAAAATAAACAAAAAGTACCATCATATATTTTTTGGATGAAAGAAGAAATTAAAAAGTTCCTGCCACATTAAAAACATATGTCCAATCTTACTAATATTATAAAAATTGTCATTTAAACAATAGTGAAAGATCATTTTTCAGGTATAAAATTAGTCTTTTTCTTTCCTTAGTGATATTCTCAATGCTAATGAGGGTAAAAGTATGGCATTTACTTTCATCATGGTTGCTGCTAGTATAAATTTATAAACCCGGAAGAAAGCAAATTAGAAACTAAAAATTCTTAAGCCTGGCCAGCATGGCTCAGTGGTTGAGCATCGACCTATGAACCAGGAAGTCATATTTCAATTCCCAGTCAGGACACACACTCAGGTTACAGGCTCGATCCCCAGTGAGAGGCATGCAAGAGGCAGCTAATCAATGATTCTCTCTCATCATTGATGTTTCTATCGCTCCCTCTCCCTTCCTCTCTCTGAAGTCAATCAAAATATTTTTTAAAAAGAAACTATAATAATAAAGGCATAATATGCTAATTAGACCGGATAGCCAAACAACCTTCTGGACATCATTCCAGATGTCATTCCGGACGTCCTTCTGGACGAAGCCACAGTGGTGAAGACCAACGCAGAGGCAGTTAGGGGCAATCAGGCAGGCAGGCAGAGTGGTTAGGGGCAATCAGGCAGGCTGGTGAGTGGTTAGGGGTGATCAGGCAGGCAGAGGGGTTAGGAGCAATCAGGCAGGCAGGCAGAGTGGTTAGGGGCAATCAGGCAGGCTGGTGAGTGGTTAGGGGTGATCAGGCAGGCAGAGGGGTTAGGAGCAATCAGGCAGGCAGGCAGAGTGGTTAGGGGCAATCAGGCAGGCAGGCAGAGGGGTTAGGGGCAATTAGGCAGGCAGAGGGGCTAGGGGTGATGAGGCAGGCAGGTGATTGGTTAGGGGGGATCAGACAGGCAAGCAAGTGGGTAGGGGTGATCAGGCAGGCAGGCAGGCCAGCGGTTAGGAGCCAGGGGTCCCGGATTGCGAGAGGGATGTCCGCAATAAGCATTAGGCCTGATCCAGCCTAACCTGGGCAGTCGGACATCCCTGAGGGGTCCCGAATTGTGAGAGGGTGCAAGCCGGGCTGAGGGACCCCTCTCCCATGCATGAATTGCGTGCACCAGGCCTCTAGTGTCATATAAATGGAATCCTACACTATGTAACCTTTTGAGGTTCTTTTTTTTTTTCAATAAGCATAATTCTCTGGAGAAGTATCCAGGTTGTTGAATGTATTAATACTTTGTCCATTTTATTGACGGGCAGTATTCCATGATCTTCTGGTAGATGTACCACCATTTGCCTAACCACTCATTCATTGGAGGATACCTGGGTTTTTTCCAGTTTTTCATTACCATGAGTAATTACACTATGAACATCAGTTTACAGGTTTTGTGAAAACATACATTTTATTTCTCTATGATAAACACCCAGAAGTGCAGTTGCTGGGTGGTATGGTAATGACATGCTAATTTTGTAAGAAACTTTCACGCTCTTTTCCGGAGTGGCTACACTGGTCCACATTTCTGCTCGGATATGAGTGATCCCGTGTTTCCCCATCCGCACCAGTTTTTGGTGTAATCAGTCTCTCTGATGGTGTGTAAGGATTCCTCATTGTGTCCCCACAAAGGTTTGTACACAAAGTAGCTTGCATTCCCCTAATCGTTAACAGTGCTGGACATCTTCCCATCGGCTTCTTTACCATTTGTGTACGCTCTTCAGTGCAATATCTCTTCATGTCTTTTGTCCGTCTTCTAATTGGCTTGTTGTTGGATTTCACTATTTAATCTGAGGCTTCTTTATATATTTTAAATCCTAGTCTTTTGTTGGATACATGGTTTGCAAATACTTTTCTCTGAATCTGTAGCTTGTGTTTTCCTCCAGTTAGTATTTTGCACGACAGGAGTTTAATTTTTATTAGGCCAATTTATTTATTTTTTTCTTATAAGGACTGTGCTTTTGGTGTCAAACCTAAAAACTCATCATCTAGTCCTCGCTCCTGAAGCTCTTTTTGTTTTTTCCCAGAGGTTTTACAGTTTTACATTTTACTTTTAAGTCTGTCATCCATTTTGAGTTATATCCAATTGCTCCAGCACGATTAGTTGAAAAAACTATCCTTACTCCCTTGAATTGCTTTTGCATCTCTGTCTAAAATCAGTTAGGGGAATGTTTGTGGGGTCCCCATTCAGTTCCATTGATCTATATATCTATCCCTTCACCAATATCAACTGCCTTGATTATATATGTCTTGAAGTCAAGTAGATTGATTCCTCCCACTTCATTCTTATGCAATTTTGTTTTCTTGTTGTTGTTGTTTTAACTCTTATAGCTAGGAGTTTTAAAGGTCTCATATCTGTGATTTCAGATGGGGAGCCATCAATTCATCTTTAAACCGAACTGTTCCATTGTTTGGGGGAAAGATCGGAGGAAGACTTCCCATGAAAGTCTGGGTCCTTCTCTGAACCCAGATGCTTGCGATACTGTGACTCCAGAGGGCTGCTCAGGGTGGCAGACCTTCACGGCGGTTCCTATTGGAGGCGAAGTTCTATTCCAGCAGTTTCCATGAGAAAAAAAGAAAGTGTGTTTATCTAACAATAGAACTATATTATACGGAAATTACAAGTTTTCTCCTATTAACCTGGGACATCTATATCCTTACTTAAGCAAGTGCTCATGGAGATTAAAAACAAGACCTGAGAGACAGAAGGAAATTCTGGCTTTTATTTATGCTTTCAAAAGGAACAGAAAGTGGAATTCAAAGGATTTTGTCAAACTCGACCCAGACTTTTCTGTTGATGCTCCACAGGTGAGTGAAGGGGTGAATACATTTCTTCAAGGCCTGGGGTCGACGTATGATGTCCTTCAGTTGTCCTAGCGAGGCCATCGGGAAGGTCACACCCTGTGACTGAACCTCTCCACTGTCCCTGAATGGACTTGACAGTAGCACTGTTACACCCCCTGAGAAGACACTGAAATTGAGGGCCTTGCCCTGCAGAGAGGGAGAACTCCCAGGAGGTGGACCAGAAAGCTAAGCCTGAAACACACAGAAGTTTCCCGTTTGTGGAGGTGTCTGACCTCAGCTGCATGGGCCTGTGAGGAGCCAGGCATCGATGTACAGCAGAGGAGTCTGAGCAGGAGCTGAGGTCAGTGCCTGAATATAGCCATGTCCAAGAGCAGGTGCTGATCCACTCGCCTTCTGCTGCTCCCAGGCATGCACTGCGGAAGCTCAGCTGTGGCCTTGAGTATGGACTATTGTGCAGAATCTGGATAGATGCCTGCTCGGTGTTTGCATGAAATAAAGGTGTAGAGTGCAAACTCCAGTCACCAGAAGCCCGAGTGCCACTTCACTTACGGGGCTGATTTGGACAACAGAAAGCTGAGAGACACGGTCCCACCAGGTCCTGGACCTTAGGTGCCTCTAACTACAGTGGGGAGGGAGGCGGCTATGGAAGAGTTAACGTGGAAGGTGTTCCTGGGAAATAACATAAAGGAAGGAAAGTGGGCAGGAGGATGTAGATGACATACTGTTCCCTTTGTTGACGTGATTTTGTTGAGAACAAAAAAATCAAATAGCTTTCAAATTTCATGTAATGGTGGGAAAGAATTTTCTCTTCTTTTAAAGATAAAATCCACTTTATTAATTTACTTATCTCATAATTTAAATTAATCATTAGAATCTGCAGAAAAAGGTGTAAGAGTCACAAGACATCCCAAAAGTTAAAGACTAACTCGCTATGGGAAGGAACCAAAATAAAAACATCTCAAAAGCTATAGCAAGAAAGCAACGGCAACAGTTAAATTCCCCAAATGATAAGCAAGCTACCCTTTCCCACAAATAATCCTTCTAAGCAGCATTTTTCATAGCTGTCACTCATTGCAGAAAATGGCACATAATTTGGTGTCAGATTTTGCTTTTGATGGTTTACAATAGGATTGATTATTGTCTGCCTGATTCCAAGAAGGAAAGCTACAGAGAACCCAAAGAACACTTCCTGGCTCCTTGAGAATTGACAGTCGAGCTTGCTTTGTGTGGACTGAATAACCATGGCGAGAGGAGCAGGGGCTTTAAGAATTCAGATGATTGGCAGTATTGTTCGGACAGCGTATCCACCATGTGTGGAGTGGATAGAAATAGAATGTATCAGTCCTTGGCAACAATCTCAATCCCAGAATAAGCAAAATGCAAAGGAACATGTGGGGGAATGAGTGATTTGTACTAATAAAGAATTGGCTAAATCTCTATAATGCATGTGCTATGTAATGCTGCTGCTGCACCATTTATATCGTGTGTAGAACTTACAATTTTTCAAGACATAAGACAGGAGTCTCTGTTTTTGCATGTGCTGTCCTTTATGTAGAGAATAGTTTTTCCTGGCGCCCTTGCCTGGCTGAGGACTATGCATACATCCAGAGTATTTCCAATGTCCTCTCCACAGAATATCACCTACAAAATTGAATATACAAATGGACAATGGCCAGACCATAGACAACAATAGGACTCTACCCACCGCCTCTGCAGTAACCAGCTCAGGAAGCCAACAACAATCTCGCAGCCATGGGCCCCAAACAGCCAAGGCCTGGCCAGTGACTGCCAGCATCCCTGTCCTGTCACCTTTGTTTCTAACGCAGGACAACAAGGGAAAACCGAATGTGCTCCCCTACACAATCCCCTAGGTCCTAGGATGCCCTGCTCCTAGTACCCAGCCTCCAGCTTCCCAGGCAACAGCCTCTGACAGAGCACACCTGAAATTCCTTTTCTCTCTGTGCGACTTGCTCCCTCCCCTCTGACTTTGAATCTCTGCCAAAAAGCAAGCGATAATGGCGGAGTCCTTTGCTAGAACAAGTTTAGAATAAATAGCTGTTGTTTGTCCTCATCTGATAGTTCATTTCTTTCCCTATGTCCCCGCCTCTCCACTCTCTAGCTTTGGTGTCAAAGGACTTAATTTTAAGTCACTTTTACAAGGAAGGCTGGCTTACTCCATAAACGGTGCTATCTCTCATTTTAATAGAGATTCAGTACAAACTCAGCAGGTTGTGGAGCTGGGCTGTAGCTCCATCAGAGTTTGCCAGTTTTCAGCATAAGATTTTGTACAGATTTTGTTAGGTATATACCTAAGTATTTTAATTTTGGGTACCATATGCAATAAAAACTTTTGGTACTATATCCAATCTAAAAAGCAAAAAAATATCCTTTGCAATAGCATGGATGGACCTGGAGAACATTATGCTAAGTGAAACAAGCCAGTCAGAGAAAGACAAGTACCATATGATTTCACTCATATGTGGAATCTAATGACCGAAGTGAATTAACAAGCAAAATATAGATAGACTCATAGATAGAAAGTAGGCTGACAGCTGTCAGTGAGGAGGTGGGTGGGAGAATTGAGCAAAAATAGATTTTAAAAATCTCATGGACATGGACAACAGTGTGGTGTTGCTTGGGGGAGGGGGTTGGAGGAAAGTGGAAAAGGGAAAATGGGATTAAATGGTAATGGACAGAGACTTGACTTGGGGTGATGAACACACAATACAGTGTACAGATGTTATGTTGTAGAATTGTGCCCCTGAAAACCTGTATAACTTTCTTAACCAGAGTTACCCCAATACATTCCATATAAAGGGAAAATAAATAATTTTGTTTATTTCCTATGTATCTTTTGTGATTGAATATCTAGATGCCAAACTTTATAAGCAGATTTCACATTACATACTCCCATTCCTATTTTACCAAAAGGTTATCATAGATTACTTTGAATTTCCATTAATAATTGAATTTAACTGGCTGAAATGACCCAGCCTAGTTCTAAGGTAGAATAATCAAGATAAATAGATGAACTTATAAGCAAGGTTACATTTTTGTACTTTCCATCCTTAGACTGGGTTGAAAGGTTTTACCTATCTATATAATAAAAGCCTAAGAGACCATTACAGCGGAATGACCAGAACAACCAGTTGCTATGATGTGCACTGACCACCAGGGGGAAGATACTCAACACAGAAGCTGCCCCCTGGTGGTCAGTGAGCTCCCACAGGGGGAGCACCACTGAGGCCAGAAGTCGGGCTCATGGCTGGCCAGTGCAGCGGTGGTGGCAGGAGCCTCTCCTGCCTCCGCAGCAGCGCTAAGGAGCAGTGAGTGGAATGGTAAAGAGCAGAGATAAGGAGCAGTGAGCCAAGTGGTAAGGAGCAGTAAGGAGCGGTAAGGAGTGAGGGGTCCCAGACTGCAAGAGGGATGTCTGCCTGCTAGCGTCCTGGACTATGAGAGGGCGCAGGCCAGGCTGAGGGACAACCCCACCCCCCACAGTGCATGAATTTCATGCACTGACCCCCTAGTTTAACATAAAAACATATTAACATAAACACTTTGCTATTATTCTCTAAATGTCTTCAAATTTTGTGGGGATTTTTAAGTTGCTAATGGAAGCTATCTCTTTGATTCAGTATATTATCATGTTATTCTTGATTGGTTAATTGAACCCAGATTCATCAATTTGGTTTTTTTCAATAATATTTTTACTCAAAGAACTATCACTATATTTTAAGAATAAAATAGTGCCCTAGCAGGTGTGGCTCAGATAGTTGAGTGTTATCCTGTGCACTGACAGGTCACTAGTTCAAGTTCCGGTCAGGGCACATACCCTGGTCTGGGTGTGTACAGGGGGCAGCCAATCAATGTTTCCCTCTCTATTCCTCTCTCTTTCTCTTCCTCTAGAATCAGTAAAAATGTATATTTTTTAAAAAAAGCTCCCAATCTGAGAAAACTCTCCAAGTACTTAAGCAGAACCAAAAAAAAAAACCCAAAACAAAACCTTAGAATACAGATAATTGTGTTCTTCATGGAGAAACTGAGGCTCCATTCATGGGGTCTACTGGCACTTTAAAGCTCCAGGTCAAGAAATTATTAAAAAACATATAAAGGGCATAGAAATGGGGCCCTATGATTTGACATTTGTAGATCTTCTCATAAGAATTTGAAACCAAATAGGCCAGAATAGTTTAATAGTCCAGAAGAGTTCCTCCCACACCTGAGCTGAAAGTCAGCAAGAATACCAACAAAGAGACTGAATCCCTGTGGCATTTTCTTGTAATAAATAGTAGAGAGACAGCTGGTTATAAAAAGACTTTTATAGCAGAAACATTGAGGACGGTCATTTCAGACAAAGTCTCTCTTTGTCTGGGTTAGGCGTCATGGGCATGTTTCATGGTCCACCATGGTCTGTCATTTAGAATGAACTCTTCCCGCTTAAGCTCTCCTCTGATTGCTCGATTGTTGTTGCTGCTTGCACTGCAGTTTCTTTGCTCCAGCAAAAAAGATGTCATTTCCCTCTTCACTCCTGTTGGCATGGACCTTCTGAGCGGGGTGCTGGCTGGCGAGCAGTCACTGCTGCATAACAGATGCGTGGCATTTACAAAGCCTTCTGCGTCCACAGGGTTACACATCCAAACTGCACCATCAGGTTAATGCACACGGGGTTGCAATAAATCATTCATCGCACAGCAAAATTGTAGACAAATTTATATGAATTCTCTTCTTCTCTCTTTTTTTTTTTGTACTTACCACATGGATGTTTTCCAAAAGATCTATGGCTCCATAAGTCCAAGCAAGTTTATTTGCTAATAATCCCATGATTACAGCTTCGTTTGCTAGTTGTTTTATGTCTCCTGTAAAAATGTCATTGTTTTATTGCTAGCAAGGGAGCCTTCTGGCAAAACCATTGAATACGTTGCCTTTTGTACAGATGGGTTTTGTCCATCCCCTTTGCTTCCTCATGTCTAAATTCCAAGGGAATGGGATTTTAATAAGATGCCTGCTGATAAAAAATGATCAGGTTATATTTTAAGTGAGTTTCACCTTTACACACGTGTGATATATACCGATTTCCTCTGTCTTCCTTTTACAATGAAAGACGCATCCTCCAGCTTCAAACAACTTGAAAGGAAAGGAATTATTTTTCCTTTCTTAACCATCTTCCAAGAGAAAACCAATGATAATGCTTCCTATGTAAAGGTAACAAATGAGAGAAGACACTGGGGATTTGGGCAGCGGGGGCAACAAGTCACTTGCAAATCTGCTGAATTGAAAGGGAATGAGATGGTCCTTCTTGGTGAACACCCTTCTCTTGGGAACTATCTGGACTTCAGAGTAAGCCCCTCCCACATTCGGGATCTCCGTTGAACACAGATTGTGAATGGATCTGAAAGTAAATTACGCTGAAGGACTGTGGCGTGTTGACAAGAGTGGAACCATTCCAAATCGAGCCAGGGCAGGCATTCCGAGGAACTGCCTTGCACGTCTCACTCCTCAAACCTTTCAAATGTTTGACGAGGCAAAATAACCTTTGGACTGAGCTGAACCGACATTTTATTCCAAACAACTGTTTGCAAAGCTGACAGGAAAGCAGGCCTCCTGACCACAAGGATCAGTTCTTCAGAATTAGCACCATCAGGTGTCGCTGAAGAATAACTGAGCTCATTGGCTCCTATAGAAATCCCCGCCTTGGCTTATTAGCACCAACGGACATTCTTTCTTTCTACTCGTGTGATGATTTCCTTCCCCTTCCTCATAAGAACTCTTGCCTTCCCCCTCTACTCAGAACACTTTTGGGGTTTCTGCCTGAATTGGTGCTTCCCAAATAGCTATTCTTTGATCTTAAATAAGTGCGTGTTGCCTCTCACGTTGGCTGGCTGCTTTCAGGTCGACAGAGCAAATGAGTAACCATAATAACATGGTCTTCTTCTTGGGGGTTCCCCACTCTCACCAGGCTTTGGTGAAATTACCTGTTTAATGTCCATCTTTTTTACCGGCCTGTGAACGTGGTGTCTTTGGAAGAGGGTATGCTAATCACATGAAACAACAACAAAAACGACTTAACTAAAATAAAAATTAGGGAATTTATTATTAAAAGAAACAGGGGAATCTCAGGAAACCCCATCCCCAGTTGTGCTTACGGGAATCTCACGGTTGTCACTCATGCTACCCTCACGCTTCTCCCCCTCCCACAGGGTGTCTCCCGGTGTTCCATGCTTGCTTCTGTGTCTGCTTCCTTCTCTCAGCCCACAGACTAGAGCAGTGATGGCGAACCTTTTGAGCTCCGCGTGTCAGCATTTTGAAAAATCCTAACTTAACTCTGGTGCCGTGTCACATATAGAAATTTTTTGATATTTGCAACCATAGTAAAACAAAGACTTATATTTTTGATATTTATTTTATATATTTAAATGCCATTTAACAAAGAAAAATCAACCCAAAAAATGAGTTCGTGTGTCACCTCTGACGGGCGTGTCATAGGTTCGCCATCACTGGACTAGGGTGACTATTATCATCACCACAGTTCACACACGTCTCAGGTCAGACAATGCTAAAACGAAAATGGAGCTCTTTCTGGATTTTGGCTCTGTGCTCCAGTTCTGAGCCTGTACTGGGGTTCAAACTGTGACAGACGGTGCTTTAGGAATTGCTATTGGCCAAGAGTTAACTGTGGCAAAGGAGAGGCCAGTGCGTGTGAGCGCTAATGACCTTGGCTGGAATCTCAATTCTGGTCTGTCCTCTCCAGAGGCGTCTCTCAACCCCATCAAGTGTCAGTTTTCTCATCTATGAAATGAGGGGAAATGATACCTGCCTTTTATGCCAGAATTGGACATTAACAAATTATAGAGGAAAGCATTCTAAGTTAACATTTCCAGACAAATGGAAACTATTCACTCTAGTTGGTTTTGTGAAATAGGTAACATTTTAAAATCCTTTGCTATTCCATTTTTTTAAATGTAATATCCACCCTCCCGTCTCCTGGTTGCAAATCTGGGGCAGGAAAAGGAAAGCTTGTCCCCGTCTAATTTGGACCTGACACCGGGTTACTCAGCAGCAGTCCTAACTACAGCGCTCATCAAGAACAGGGAGGAGGGGGGAGCTGGGCTTCCATGCAGTCCTGGCAATTTAAAGTAGATAAAAATGTAACTGCTGTTTTCACACATCTGCAATCTTTACCATTCATCTTCAGAACAGTGATTCACACTTTGAAGTCCAACAGGTATAGTTACAACTCAACATTTCAAAATGCCTACCGAGAAACATGTGTCGACCCAGGTATGTGTGGCCCATTTATGTAGGCCAGTAGTTCTCAACCTTGGCTGCACATTAGAATCACCTGGAATCTTTTTAAAATCCTGATTTCTGGGCCTCATCCTCCGGAAATTCTGTTTCTTTGTTACTAATGTTGTGGCCCCACCCCATAACAAAGAAACAGAATTTCCGGAGGATGAGGCCCAGAAATCAGGATTTTAAAAAGATTCCCAGGTGACTCTAATGTGCAGCCAAGGTTGAGAACCACTGATGGAGGCAAAGTACCAGCCTTCCTTGTTAATAAGAAATTATATTAAGCAGTGGAAAGGTTACCATGGTGGTGTGAGAGGACAGGTTAAATAGCCATCTCAGACGGTGGGTACAGGAAAATGGAATTTATTTAAGAAAAGGGGGTGGGGGTGCATTATCCAACAGGAAGGGCTGCACAGCACCAACTTCCTACCCCTGGTGGGCTGAGTTCAGTGTCGCATCGAACCGCTTTCTGTTTCCTCAGAAACCTTAGTGAGTCTCCTGGTGTGGAAGGAACCTGCCCTTGGTTTTCTGGAGGATTCGGTCCTCAGGGTCTCCCACCTCCCAAAAGGTAGGTGGGGAAACCCCACTATCCCTTCATACAAGTAGGAACATCTGGGAATAGACACTGTGTGTCCAACAAGAGAAATATTATGACAGGTATTGTCTCTTAAACCATTCTCAGTCACTGGCATCCTGTAAATAGCAGTTCTTTATCACCCATGCCCTCTCTTTGATGAAACTTTATGCTGATAATTACTATCACTACCAGTAACAGCCTGAGCTCTAGGCCTTGCCGTTAGTACTGGCTAGGGACAGGAAAGCAACATCTGCCAGGATACAGTTATTTATTCAATAGATTTTTCTAGAACCCATAACTATAATCCCTTTCACAAAAGTGAAACCCTCCCATGACATAAATCATTTGCCGGTTGTGACACTAAATAAAATAGCAAAACACGACTCCCTCTCCTGCCCCTGATGCCAAGGTCCCGCAGAACGCACTGGAGCCATTGGCTCCCTTACAGCTTCAGCCGCACATCCCTACAGTCCACCTGAGCTACCACCGCGCTCACCTACCCTGTGTCACTGGCCCGCAATGGATAGTTTTGTTTAATTGATTATGTAAATAAACGAAGAAAAGGCCATCAGCTGAATGATTTCTTTTTCTCAGTTTGTAGATATTCCCTCCCTTTGCCATCTCCGTTAATAATTCCGGCCATGAATTTTGCATGCGCTTCCCGGTTAATTATTTATGCTGAGGAAGCGCGCCCTCGCTGGGCCCTCTCGGATTCCAAGTGGAACGTTCCTCGCTCTGCACACGGGAATCAGAGCCCAGCGAGGGCTGGGGCTGGAGGAAAGATTTTAGCTCTTTTTTGAATTCAATATTCACCAACTCTTTTTCTTCCTACAGAATAACTCAATCTGCCACAACCGTCACTGTTCTCTGAATGTCACCCAGACGCTTAAGAACCCTCTTACCACCTCTCTCACCGGAGGCCACCAGTCACACTTCAGAGCTGCAGCCTACAGGACCCCAGCTGATCGACTTATGATGAGTGACTCGGGACTGCAAGGACTCAAAGTTTAAGAATTTTCTTTAGTATGAAATTCTTTTCGGTCAGAATCTCGGTTATCAGAAATACTCCAGTCCTACCGGAAGCCGTCTTCCCCAAGGCCTGGGCCAGCCTCAGAGGAGAGGAGCCCTGGGCCTCGCTGGAAGGGGAAATGGGGAGGAAGCAGGTGGCATTCTCGGCGACTGCTCTCCCCAGCACAGCTACTAACCAGCAGCTGGTTAACTCCTGGGCGCGGGAGGTCTCGCTTTCTGAGAGAATGAAATGAACAGTCAACTGGCTACAGGTGAGTTCCATCAAAAGCGAAATTAAGCTAAAAGCTTGGATATTCTATTCAGTGTGAACTGAATTTCCAGACACTGTAAGAATTATTGACAGGGATCAATGACTTGGGCGCCCTGTTTTTAAAAAAGAATGCAAAGTTAGACACAAAGTGAATATTTATTTAGAATGAGGGGAAAAAATCACAACACAGGATAACTTTTTAAAAGCTGACAAATAAACATTACATAAAAATAACAACATCTTATTCATGAGTAACCTCTATAGTATTTTCATTTCTTAAATTTGGGGGGCTACATGCTCTTGATCATCTACTCATATAGGGGTGATTTTTAAAAAGTAATTTAGGCCCTGGCTGGGTGGCTCAATTGGTTGGAGCATCGTCCCACACACCAAAAGGTTTTGGGTTCGGTTCCTAGAGCACATACCTAGGTTACAGGTTCGCTCCCCAGTCAGGACCTGTACAGGAGGCAACCGATCCGTCTCTCTCTCTCCCTTCCTCTCTCTCTAAAATCAATTAAAACATCCTCAGGTGAGGATAAAATGTAAATAAATAAAATAGATAACTTCGTTTTTCTACGAATCACTTCAGCATGAGTAATGGACATTTTTCTATGATTGATAATTTAGAAATGCTTCTTTCCATTTCAAACTTATTTTTGGTCATGTTAATAAAAAGTTTTATGATTGTTTTCAAATGTGGGACGATTCTTAATAAATAGCATGAGAGAGAGAGAGATCTGTATGGTTTGGAAGACTTTTCTACAGGCAAAGTTCTGCTTCTTCCATTATTCAAATACTTTATGTTGCAAAGTATTAGCATATCAGAGGGTAAGAATATCACTACAAGTTATTCCGATACTCACACAACTAATCTTAGTTTAATTACAAACACAAGAGACCGAACCGCCTAAAGAATCCCACTAGAGCCAATCAAACAGTACCCTGCACTCAAGTTCTAGTTCACAGGACTCCGCGTGCCCATGGCCATTCTGATGGCCCCGCACAAGAGTGAGAGGCCCTGGGGCTCGATGTTATCAGCTTCGTGGTAAATGACAAATCTCTGACTCCTGCCCTGAGGAGAAAGGAAACATTATCAACATAAAAAAATGCAAACACTGAGCAGCACATCCTTCTGAAGGATCATCTGAGAGATGCTCCGTGGTTAGTGCTGCCAATGCAGCCAGTGCCCCCTCAGCGGAGAAGAGAAATGTTGTCACTTATTTGCTAAAGAACAGTTAAGAAACCGATGCCACCTGTACTCTTTCAATGTAGTCAGGAGACCTCACTTATTTCTTTAATAAATCTAGGTGATTAGATTGATGAATCTGAAAAAAAAACAGAACAAGTTCGCAAGACATTTTTAAGAAATGCTTTAAAAAGCAAGAAATTCTAATAATGATAATAGATTCGAGTTTTAGAATTCTAACCGAATCCTAATTCAACGAACAAAAACCGATTGCTAAGTCTGCAAGCAAGGAGCATGGTGTTCCCTCTGTGGACCGCCCGCATCGCCTGTGAAGGGCCTTGCTGAGAAAGCCTTTCCCTGAAGGATCCCTCCCCATCGTCTAAACTTGGCTCCTTGGTGCTCTAGGTGGAGCACTGAGCCCTCCACTCTACTTGCTTCATCAGGACTGACTCGCAGCTCTGGGGGATGCGGGAGAGGCTTTCCTTAGGACGCCTTCTTGGTGCTCTTCAGAAATAACAGGGGCTCCAACTCTCATACAAAATGGCTCCTCCCATCCAAAAAACCAGGTTAATGTGTCCTAATGACTTCACTCCCAAAGGAAATGGAGGCTCCTGGTCTCTGGTTTCTCAATAAACAAGCGTGTTGCTTAGATTGTGGTCCAAGGACATTTCTTTAAAAGGTTAAAAGAAAAAGACAACCGACAGCCAAGAGTGAAGTTGGCCAGCCTGTCTCATTAGCCTGCACAGTGGTCATTGGCTTGCTCCCCTGGATTCCAGCTTCATGCCATGGCTGTACGTCCCAGGAGCAATAATTTCCCTGAGATTTGGCAATGTTTTCCTTCCATCTTTCTTTCTTTTAAGTTATATTTGTTACTGACTCACTGACACATTGAGTATCCTGTAAATTCCCAGTGATAGGACAATATGATTTGTTTCAAGGGACATTGATTTACAAAAAAAAAAAAAAGTCAGAGTACATGCCTCTTCACATTTTGCATTAGCAGGCAAACTAACATTATAAAACACACAGATCTCTAAATTCAAAACAATAAAGACTCTCTAGCTAATGGCCCATTTTACTAGATAAAAATAAAAGATCTTTAAAAAAAGAATCCTGTGGCCACACTATAAAGTAACCTAGTATTTATAGGACTAAAGATAATTCTGAATGCTTAGATTAATGTTATAGCCTTGTCTGTGTTTTGTGCAGGGAGAAGGATTTATCTCTGAAATGTGAAAGTGGGATGTAAACTTTTCCGAATGAATTTCTTGTGTGATTGAGGGGACAAGCCAGCGTCCCATGCAGTAAATGATAGTGGTGAGCACTGGGATTTACTCAGCTCGGCTATATAACATACACCAACACCCTTTTATAAAAAAACAGAGCTGAGAGGCAGCAAAATAGCTGTAATCAGCGTGTTCGGCTCCCTAAAGTCAAATAGCCATGAGACTGAAAGAGAAGTTTCTCTCTTCCAGCTCTGAAAAGAGCCAGGTTTGCCCTAAGGATCTTCTAGGAGGCAATGAATTCAGCTATGGAAGGTAATTCTTGGCTGAGGTCAACTGAAAAATATCTTTTAAGTAAATGTGTCATTACTATAAAAACTGCATGCTTTCCCTGACCTTCATGGCATTGAAACTCCCCCTCTGTGCCCCTATATCACCCCACGCATGGTCATCTCATAGTCCTTGCACTCAGTATTATAGTCGCTTATTTACCTGTTGGTCTCTTCCATAGGAAGAAAGGGAGATCATTAAAGGTAGGAAAAGCTAATGCAAAATGTGAAAAGGGCCTTGTTTATCTTTATTTCACCAGTACAGGGCCCATGGAAGGTCCCTATCAAATATTTATTGGATGGATGGATGGATGGGTACTTTCATAGCAGCAGGTTGCAATGCATAACCGAAAAAAAAATATCTTCCCATGTCTTGGAGAATTAGGTAACTACCTCAAGAGTAAGGACTTGAAAATACTTCCGGTTGAACTCATACATATTGGTGCAATTAAATATTTCACCTGCTTCAGGTAGCAATGCAAAATATAATTAGATAGAAAGAGAAGTATACATAAATTACACATAAGAATTTAATTTCTAAAATTTATTATTTTAAATATGTAAACTGTTAAAAAAAATAAAAAATAAATAACAGCAGGAAAGGAAAGAAAAAGCAAACCAGAAAGTATGTGGTGGTTCTGACTAACCAGCAAGGTCCTCAGAATCTTTCTGGAATCAGATTTGTTCGCTACAGTTGAAGGGATATGAACAAAGCAGCGGAAGGTGTAAACTCTTTATATTTCCATTTCAAATGGAAGGAAAAACCACCTCACTATTTTCCCTGGTGAAACATTACAGATGCAAGTTTTTTCAGTGGCTGCAGAAGCGCTGAGAGAATGTTCGCTACATGAAAGATGCTTTGAGAGTCAGGGGAGAGGAGAATACTGGGGAGTCGTGAAAGTCCCTTTTCGTTTTGGCCACCGCACCAAGGACTGGGGCTCTGCAGTGTGGCCTGTGCGGGGTGATCGCCCAGGCCCTGCGCCCTGAGGGGAAGAAAGGTGCGTGCACTTTGTCTTGCTGCCATGAGTGATAAGAAATGGCAGGGCCCCCGTAGCCATCCTGGAATAATTATGAAAAAGCTGATTAAGTTCAAAGTTAGTATGGAAATCTGTTCTTTTAAAAGTCTCTCATAACCTCTCTCGGGAGAGAGATAAGTCTATCAAATTTGAATTAATCCATAGAAAACGGCAAGGCTATTGCCCACTATTATGTTCTATAGGTGAGTTGTGAATATTGCACAATTCTCCAACTTCACAGAAAAATAACTCAGAGCCAGATTACAGAAGGGATTAATTGTAAACAATTCAAGTTGTGACAATCACCCCCAGGGAGGGGTTAATCAACTTTAAACGCATAACTTGACCTAACAATGATAATCTCACCACAGATAAGTCTTTGGGGAGTGGATTTTTAAAATGCAGGTCACACAATGATCCCTTCATAAATCCCATAAAACATTTTTTTAAATTACCCTCGCTGGTATCATTATAAAGTATAATCAGGCCCCAGTATTACCATCACTACTGAAGCTTAGAGTAGAATTAACTGTTCTTCATTTCAAGTCCAAAACGGGCTCTTTATCAGAAAACCTTCATTAACACATTCTGAAAGTCCCCCTTTTCCACAGTTAAGCGCAGTAGTGTAGTTGGGGTGGAGTCACTCATTTGTTTTTGAATCTTCAGTTTTGAAACCATATATGTACCATACACACAGCCAAGCTGCCAAACAAATGGAGTTTTCTGCGTATTGGGAAACATTGTTCAAAACATGTATGGAAAAATGATAGTAAAATAGCTTTGTATTTAATCCTATATAATAAAAGGCTAATATGCAAATTGTCCCCTCAACTGGGAGTTCAACTAGGGGGTGGAGCTGGCTGGCCAACCGCCCGCAGCCCCTCCCCCTGGCTGGCCCGGCCCTATGGGCCCCAATCAGGGCTGGCCGGCCAGACCCCACCCACGCAGGAATTCATGCACCTGGCCTCTAGTATAAAAATAATTGAAAATGGTTTAAACATTTTTTTTCTGTGGATATATATGGTAACATTTACCAACTTAGCCATTTTTAAGTATTCAGTCCAAGATGTTAATTAAGTACAACCACAGTGCCCATCACCAGAACCGTTTTCGTCCTTCGAAACAGAAAGTCTGTGTCTGTTGACTAGCAACTCCTCATTCTCACCTTCCCCGGGCCCTGGCCACAACCCTTCCCTTCTGTGTCCATAGTCTGACTTCTCCGGCTACCTCATGTCAGTGGAGTAGTGCAGTATTTGTCCTTTGTGACTGGCTTGTTCCAGTTAGCATAGTGTCCTCAGGGTTTATCCATGTGGTAGCATAGATCAGAATTTCCTTCCTTTTTGAGGCTGAGTACTATTTTAATGCATACACTTCATTTCATTCATTCATGTCATCATTGATGGACACTGGGTGCCTCCTTCTCTTTGTTGTGTTCAGTGCTGAAATGAACATGGGAACACAAATCTTTCTTTGAGACACTTTTTCGTGTTGGGAGATATGTACCCAGAAGTGTGATTTCTGGATTCTATAGTAATTCAATTCTACTTTCAATTTTTGGAGGGACCATCATACTGATTTCCATAATGGCTGTACCATTTTGCATTCCTACCAATAGTACCTAGTTTCCAATTTCTCTCCATCCTCACCAACTTGTTATTTTCTGTTGTTGTTGTTGTTTAAATATGAATTAAGTTTTTAACTATCAACTTTAAAACTAATGCTTCTAACTTAGGAAATTCTCAGCTATGACTTTTCCATGTCTAATGATACCTGCTGAGGATGAAATCTGAGCTTTGTTTCTTTCAATGGGAGAAGATTGTTAAAGCTGAAGTTGAAAAATAAAATAAAATTTTTCTAACAATGATGGGCAACAGTCAAGCTCCCCCAAATACGTGGCAGGATTCTTTATACAAAGTATATGCTTAGGAAATGATTTTTTTTAAATAATGGCATAAAGTGTTTTAACTTCCCACAGAGTTTTAAAATTCAAGGTGAATTTTATATTCATCAGAGGGAAGGACACACTTTTCAGGTCATTACTCCACTCTTACTTATCTGTCTAATGAGCACCGCCTTCCATGGCAATCTCTTTGGTTGTTGTGAGGATTAAATAATTTGTAAAGCATTCAGAACTGCCCATTATACATTTAATAAACGTGAGCTGGGATCACTTTTATAATTATTTAAATACTGTAAAGAGAAATAAGCCAGAATTACTAAATACCTAACATTGCCTTTAGCAATATATTAAGCAGAGTATTGAGCATTGTCAAGTAAAAATAATAATCCCTACCCTAACAATACAGAAATACAGTTGAATTTGAAAGAAAAGCACAAAATATGTAGTAAAGAACAATGCAAGATGGGACTAAACTACTTCCTTTTAAACTCCCTTCCCTTAGCACAGTGGTCGGCAAACTGCGGCCCCTTGAGCGTGGCTCTTCCACAAAATACCACGTGCGGGCGCACACGTACAGTGCCATTGAAACTTCGTGGCCACACTCAAGGGGCCAAAGAGCCTCATGTGGCTCTCGAGCCGCGGTTTGCTAACCACGGCTTTGGCATAACGACTCCGTGTAATTCTTGTTCTCTTAGTGCCACTCCCTACATTTTCTTCACTCACACCTGACTGCTCACTGCAGCCCTCCCTCCCGTCTCCTCCTGTTACCTGTCCTCTGCGTGGCGGAGCTTAGCTGTTCTCATGTCACCATCACGGGGCTGATCCCAACCTCAGGGTCTCTCAATGTTGCTGATCCAACTACCCCATGAACAGAGGTACCAGCACCAGTTTCAGGGCAGATCGAAAACTCGAGTGTCTCTTCTAGTTGTTGTTGTTGCTGCTGCTACTGGATACAATGCTGCCAAAATCTTCCAATTGTTCTCCCTTATCTGCAGAACGAACTCTAGAAACCTCAGAAAACCTCCAGTGTCTCTTCTAGTTGTTGTTGCTGCTGCTACCAGATACAATGCTGCCAAAATCTTCCAATTTTTCTCCCTTATCTGCAGAACGAACTCTAGAAACCTCAGTCTGTGATCAAAAACCATTCACAATATGGCTTACAATTCGTGTTTCAGCTTTCCCTTCTTTATAAATGCTCTAAACCAGTGGTTCTCAACCTTCTGGCCCTTTAAATACAGTTCCTCATGTTGTGACCCAACCATAAAATTATTTTCGTTGCTACTTCATCACTGTAATGTTGCTACTGTTATGAATCGTCATGTAAATATCTGATATGCAGGATGGTCTTAGGCGACCCCTGTGAAAGGGTCGTTCGACCGCCAAAGGGGTCGCGACCCAAAGTTTGAGAACCGCTGCAACTAATACAATTAAGATACATATGATTACCCTTAAACAATGTCCTTCTTTATGCCACGCTGTTATCTAGCCTCTGAACTGCCCTCTTCTCCATCCCCACCTGTTGGGATCCTATTCAGGTACCAAGATCCAGCTCAGACTCGGAGTCCTGCACCCCAAGGACAGAGGTGCCTCTCTGCTCCGGGCTCCTGCTCTGCATATGATCTACGTCTATTCTGAGGGACCCCGTTTCTAGGAACACATAAACAGGCCCTAGATGGCCGGTCCCTGACAGTGGCTTCACTGCCTTCGAGTTTCCAAAATAAATGAATAAATAAATGAATGGCTGAGTGAACGAATGGATAAATGAATAAAAGTAAATGATTTTTTTTAAAATAGAATATCCGAATATAGAATATAAGAGAGTCCAGATGCAGGGAGTCATTCTGGAGACTGTGATATCATTATAAATATAAAATTCAATTTAAAACTGCCCTAGCAGACTGAATAAGTAAGCGACTTAGACTACCAAAAATATATTATGTTTTTCATGTTGAAATAGATGCCTCCCATGGCACATTTATTATCCTAGGCTCTCTGCACATTGCATTTCAGAAGCTAACGATACAGTGGCACGTTAGTCTGCTTGGGCTGGCAGAACCACATGCCATAGGCCGATGGCTGAAACAGTAACTTTCATCACAGCCCTGGAGGCCGGAAATTCCAAGATCAAAGCCCTACAGAGATGAATCCCTGCAAAGGGGCTCCTCCCGGCATGCAGGCAACCACCTCCTGCTATACCCTCACATGGAGGACAGCAAGCTCTCTGGTCTCCTCTTATAAGGCAGGAGTCCAATCATAACCCTAACCCCACCCTCATGAACTCATCAAAGACCCCTCCTCCAAATATCATCACATTCGGATGCTAGGGCTTCAACATATGAATTGGGGGTGGGGGGACACAATACCATCCGTAGCAATGGGGGCGAGGAGGAGATGTTTTACCTTTCAAACATATCTGTTCTACATTATATTAGTCAATAAAGTCATTTGGTATATTACTAGAAAAATTCCAGAGAATTCCCAAACAAGCCACACTGCTTAAGTATTTTAATTTTCATGACTTAACCCATCTAACAACGAGGGGTTGGGGTGCTATATATGATACTATTATAAACATAAAATTATATAATGTACATAAGAAAAATTTTTAACTCATTTATTCTATGCCTATTCAAGGCCCTCCTTGGCACAGTCCCATATAAATTTTCCAGTCCTATATTCCCTTAGAGTATATGTTCTCACCAAACCAGGCTGCTCTTGCATATCTGAACTCAACTTGCAGCCTTTGTTATGTCAACAATCATGGCAGAGATGAAAAATATGCTCTCTAATTCCCTCAAACAAACAAAACCTCAGGGTTAGATTCTTTCACCTACTAATTCTTTTAAATTCTTAAGTAACAGAAAATCCTTATATTTTATGAACAGTTAACATCATTAAAAATCTTTTAAAAGACCAATTAATTTACTGACGCTAGCAAAACCAGACACAAAAATATGTCAAGACCTTCTTAAAGTAAAAACAAACACAGGAACATTTTTAAAAATAGGTTAATTTTACTCTTTACATTACTGAAAAAATAATGAAAATTAGTTCATTTAAACCATGGCTCTCAAAATCTGGTCTGTGCCAACAATAATGAAAATTAGTGTAACGCAATCGTTCATTTAAACCATGGCTCTCAAAATCTGGTCTGTGCATCACATGTGTTAGAATCATGGCGGTAAAGGGGGTGTCTCTAAAAAATCCAATTCTCGGCCTCACCCAAACCTCTTGAGTCAGAATCTCCAGAAGGATAGCCAGAGAATCTGCATTTTAGCATTTGTTCTAATGATTTGTGTACAAACCAAAGTAAAAATACTTCTTGACATTATCTGTCACAACCGCATAGCATTTGTATCAAGCAGGAATGCAAGAAGTGACCAAGACAACCTAGTAATGTAAAGATTTACCTCCATGAAGCCCAAAAGAAAAATACCTACAGGGTATAGGCTGGCAATACAATCAGCACCTATCCCTGTTTGGAAAAAAAATAGGAGGATGCACCCTCAAAGTAATGAAGAAAAACACCTGAAAGCATCATTTTTAAACAGAAAAGAACTAACATAAAAACATAAGCAGGCTTCTTAACAGAGAAACATTAGCCTCGTTCTTATTAAGGTGCGAAGCGAGAATTTCAGAAACCTCCTGTATCACTTCACACAGTCCTGAGGTTCTCGTGTAGACATTAATACATGGGATAAGAAACAAAAAGAAGTTTCATTGCTGGACAAGGAAAATACAATTATGATTATTTTCAGAAACTATTATTCCATACACTGAAAAGTCAAGAGAATATGTGCCCCGGCCCGCAGGGCATGCATCGTGGGTACACCGCACCAGATCCTGCAAAGGAATGAGAGGATAGGAGACGCGAAGAAATGGAGGCAAGACAAAGTTCTGATCAAGCCTCAACTTTATTTTTACAGCGTGTAGAATTTATATCGTCCTAGAGGAAGGGGGTGGGTAAAGAGGTCCATGGGCGGTAGCCTATCACTAGAGATGTAGCAGGCTCCGGATGGCTGTGTGCTTATCAGCGGAGATTTAGCAGCTGTGTGCTTAGGGTGATGGTAGGTTATCTTTTAACTCCAGGCTAGGCCGCAAGGCTCGGGAGTTGGCTTGGGGGGACCAGAAACCTATTGTGTTGTAAGCTGGAGATGTATATGTAATTTCTAATGGCTCCCAACAAATATGCTCCCCCAAAATCCCAATTAAAGCGAGAATGTAATGTAGCTTTCAACCATTAAAAAAGTCTATATGTCAAAAATAACCAGTTAGAATATTCATTAATTCAATAAACGTTCCCAGACTAGCAAAAAAACCATTGAACAATTGAAAAATCATTGAAGAATATCTATATATATAAAAGCCTAAGTGACCTTTACAACTGGTCGACCAAACAACCAGTCACTATTATGCACACTGACCACCAGGGGGCAGATGCTGGAGCTGCCTCCTGGTGGTAAGTGCACTCCCACAGTCAACCTCCTGTGGCCAGCCAACCTCGTGTGGTCCCTCTGCTTGGCTGGCCCCAATCGGCCCTGATCACTGGCCAGGCCGAGGGACCCCCCCCCCCATGCACGAATTCATGCACCAGGCCTCTAGTAGTGAATATAAAAACAAAACAAAATTGATAAAACTAACAAAGGAAACAATACGCTTTGGGGGAGAATGAAGTACATAAATCCCAGGGAAATCTGAGGAAGAAGGAAGGAGATGATGGCTAAGAGCATGTGCTGTGGAGCAGAGAGATGTCAGCCCACATCTGGGCTGGGTGACCTTGAACTGATGCTTAACCTCCCTCAGCCGAAGAGTGCCCTGCTCAGCAAATTCCTGCCCGCACTGCAAACGCCACTATATTGCTCCAACCTGTCCTCGGTCTTAGACCATTTGGGTTGTTTATGGTGTTTTTGACAAATAAAGCTTTTAAATTTTTAATTAGCCAGATCTCTAAATCTTTTTTTTATGTGTTTGCCTTTTGGCATTGCTTTCCAACTCTCCCCTTGGAATCTGCTTCTGGCTCCCTTCCTGGGTGATTCTCTTTTGTCTGGGGTTAGAAATCTTTATTTGTCCGTTCACTTCTTCTCAAGGGAGGCTTTTCACGACCTTCTCTTCCAGGAGAGCTGTGTGTGCATCTGTCAAATTAAAAGACATGCTCTTTCATATTGTGACGCCTGTGTGGGGAAGGTTTAGATTGAATCAGAAACTGAAAGATTAAAAAATCCTGCTTTTAAAGGTAGTTTTCAATCTCAAAGTCTCTCTCTCTCTCTTTTTCTCTCTCTCTCTCTCTCTCACACACACACACACACACACACACACACACATACACACACACACAGGCTTATTTTCCTGGGTTTATTTTCTCATCTATTTCTGCCCTATCAGCAGGGGTGGGCAAACTTTTTGACTCGAGGCCACAATGGGTTCTTAAACTGGACCGGAGGGCTGGAACAAAAGCATGGATGGAGTGTTTGTGTGAACTAATATAAATTCAAAGTAAACATCATTACATAAAAGGGTACGGTCTTTTTTTTTTTTTTAGTTTTATTCATTTCAAACGGGCCGGATCCGGCCCGCGGGCCGTAGTTTGCCCACGGCTGGTATAGACGGTGAGTTTTGTGAGACAGCTAAAACCATTTCAGAAGAAGACAAAATACAAGTCAAGAACAATATCAGAACTCTCCGCCTGGAGAGAAGCAAGAACAGCGCCAGCTCTAGTCTCAAGGGAGAAGGGAACAGCTTCTTTTCCACGTGGCTGAGCATCAAGAGACACAGAAGCGCGCCGTGGGGAGGCCGTGCGTCCAGGGCTGCCAGGTGACGGTGCCACGCGCCTGTGTTGTACCTCCTCTGACTCCCCACCCGCACCCTCCCTTTCACCAGCTTTCCGTCTTCTGGAGTCTGAGACAGATCTGCACCAAGTCACTTGAGTTGAAGTCCTTTTTGAGACAAACTTCGATGGTCTGTTTGACATTCATATTCAATTTCTTACGCAAAACCATCACTTATTCACAGTGATTTACTTCTGCTCCTTGTGGTGGAATACCAGTTCTTCAGTCGCTTGCAGTCATCATGGCGTCATCGTTAGCCACTGTTCCCGTGTGTCCTGGTTACGGTCGGAGCTCGTTTACTGGCCCCTGCCGTCCAGAAGGGCAGTCGTCCAGCCTTTTGGGTGAGTTGGAACCAGCGCTGGGAGGGGTGCGGTTAGTGAGTGTCCCTGTGCACCCTGTTAGCGAAGGGGCTGGTGATGGTATGTGTGGCAGCATGTGGTGGTGGGGACACAGGGCGCGTTGGGCCTGCTCAGACCTGCTCAGGCCCTCAGAGCAGCCTGACAACCTGCGTGTCTCCAGGGAACAGAGGGAGGGAGGCAGGGAGAGCTCTGCCAAGCCACGTCCACATGCACGGGACTCGGGCATTTCCATGCCATCCCGGGGCCCAGAGCACAGTCCGAGACACTGGCCAAACCTTTGTTCTTCTCCCCGCGCAGACTCTCAACCCCCATCCCTGCTCACGGCTGATCTATCGCAGCCAGTAACTCCTAGGGAGACTGTAGGGCTGGTGGACAAGACTCTCAACTCCCCACCCCCCTGGGCGGGAGGCAGACAGCTCTAGTTCAAGTCCCAGCCCTGCCGCTTACCGGCTCTGTGGCCTTGGTCACCTCACCTAATCTCTCTGGGCTGGTGTCTCCTTCATGGTGAGATTTAGAAGTGATAGCACGGGGCCAGAGCTTAGCACAGGGTCTGGCCCATGAGCCTGGCACGGGGTCTGGCTAATGCATTCATCACCAACAGCAGCGCCTGTCCTCCTCACCCGCCCCTCGGTTCCCCGTCTATGATCCAGAATCAGGAAGAACACTGGCCTCCCGAGGTGGTTGTGAGGATGAAAGAACTATTACAGGGAAAGCGCTTCAAAGAGCACCCTGCCCATCATACACAATGCACCCCACTTTCGTTGTCATGACGCTGTCTTCTCCTGGTGTGTCATTTCCAGAACAACCTCAACAAGCTGCCCGAAACTCCAAAATGCAGATCCCAGAGAACGCGACCACCCTTCAAAGGCTGGCGTTGCCTGAGGATGAGCTTGCGTGTGGAAGGCAATATAGAATCTAATGTTTAGATGCTTTTGCTCAAAAATATTACCTCTGTCTGGAATGACTCTCTCATTCCTGTCCACTTGGTCAAGTCCTACCTCAATTTAAACTTCGCTCAGGCCCCTCCTCCTCCATGAAGCCTGCCTCCATCTGGGGCAAAACTTGGTGTTTTTCTCTCGTCGTCAAAGAGCACCACCCTCCTCCCGTACAGCAGGAAGCCCAATGATTTGTAGTGATTGCTGACGTGGACACACCTTTTACTAGTGAGTCGCTTGAGGTCAGGGGTTGTTTCTATTCAAATGGGTGCATCCAGATTTTCCAATATGTGCTAATCAATATTTGCTAATTGAATGAACAACTGCTCACTGTCAGCATCCGCATATTGTATTTTAGAGGAATTAACCATATTCTATCCAGGCCATTTCCCCCATTTGTAATCAAGACAACATGTGACCACTTCAGGGTGGGGGGTGGAGCTGGGCCCGTGCAGACCGTGGGAACCTTCTGCAGTGTTCCTTCTCCTCTCGGCATTGGCACTTTCTTTCCTGCCTTTTGAGGCACCATTTCCTTCTCTCACTGCGCGTCTCTATGTTGAATTTCCATTTACCATGTTGGTCCTCCCTGGTTCCTTAGTCAGTTCTCCCTGCCCTCAGTGGGCCTCTGAGGAGACAATGCCGCTGGGGCCTCCATTCTCCCGCGGGGCCTGCCCCAGACTGGGCGCCTCCTCGGCCCAGAGCCCGGCAGTGGGACACAGTGGGACACAGTGGGATGCAGTGAGACGCAGTGGGAAACAGGCCTCTTTAGATGATCTCCAGGCGAGCACTCATGCTGGAGTCTGGGAAGAGGCAACTGGAAAATGCTCAGCTCTCAGATCAAATATCTTCATCAAAAAGCATCCCTCTCCAAAGTCCGTTTCTTACACATCGCAGCCAATTCCCATGGTATTTCTTCCCATTAAACTTAGGTAGTGGGTCCTGGTTAAGTGCTTAGATCTTTTGGGTAGTGATGACATTTTTATTTACATATATATACTAGAGGCCTGGTGCACGAATTTGTGCACCAGTGGGGTCCCTTGGCCTGGCCTGTGGTATCTGGCTGAAACTGGCTCTCTGACATCCCCTGAGGGGTCCAGGATTGCGAGAGGATGCAGGCCAGGCTGAGGTACCCCACTGGTGCACGATCGGGGCTGGGGAGGATCGCAGCTGGGCAGGGACCATGGGAGGGCTCCAGGGCATGTCCAGCCTGACTTGCTCAGTCCCAATCGGCCAGACCCCAGCAGCAAGCTAACCTACCGGTCAGAGCGTCTGCTCCCTGGTAGTTAGTGCACATCATAGCAACTGGTTGACCAGTTGACTGTCTTCCCCCCGGTGGTCAGTGCATGTCATAGTGCGTGGTTGAGCGGCCTTAGCATATCATTAGCATATTATGCTTTGATTGGTTGAATGGCCAGCCAGTCGACCAGACACTTAGCATATTAGGCTTTTATTATATAGGATAACAAATTTATAACATTGTTGTACTATTTTAAATAAATTGTTCTCTTTCTAAGTATCTGAACTATTACAACATCTTCTTTGCGGGGCCCCCATCATCAAGTCCAATAAACGGTCCAAAAGCTAAGGAGAGAAAGCTCTCACTTTCTGCTCTAAAACTTCAATAAACAAGTGTCAGCCATTACTTTAAAGGTTAGTCTGTACTGAGGAATCGTCTCTACCTTCGACTGTGCTGAACATTGCAGTGCTGCTCAAGAAAATTTTAATGAAATAACTCTATTATAACAATAACAACAGAAAGATACCCAGAGTCGAGGGGCTATTCAGCTTGTTATAAGAAAAAATTAGTGCGTGGAAGAATAGTCACATAATACAACACAATCTCATTCAAAAGGATCAGCATGTGCTTCCTTTGGCCAAGTCAAGGGGTATAATCTCCTTGCTTTGTGAGAGTGATATTAGTAAAAATTAGTGAGGGAGATACTAAAGGGGCTATATTTATATTTTTTCTTTTTACTTTGGAGCTACTTATTTCACTGTTTTTACTCATTTAAATCAAGGTCTGCTATGAAAAATAATTTAATAGGAAGCATTATTCTGATTAAACTAGTGGGAAAACCACAAACTTCCTATTGTGTGCGTTGCCAATAGCGGATATAACAAACACACCATGTCCCCTCTCTGGAGGAGAGCTCAGCTGCGTGAAAACAAACTAATCGCGCGGGAAAGAAGAGGCCCCTTGAGTGCAGACTTAGAAATCGAACTATAAAGTGATAACACTCGGAGTGTTTATGTCCCGGACTTCCTTCACTTTCCTTGGCTTTTTCTCGTTCTCAGTGGCTTTTCCACAATGCTCTGCAGGGTGAAGCAGCCCAGTAATGATCTCATTTGTCGGGCTCTATTGTTGCCGATCCTTTTGATCCATGTTCTCCTCTCCTGAGTTCTCAGTGCATTATTTTCATCTCTTTACATTTTCAGGTTTTTTGATGTGCTGCTTTAGAATTTCCACTAATCATTGCTTTTTATTTTGATTTTGTTCACTTGATTATTTTTCTCCCAGAATTAGAGCTTTTATATTTAGAATACACCGAGTTTAAGGCTTTTTTGCACACAAACCACAAACAGGAACCCTTAGGAGAAAATCTGGTGAAATAATAAATGTGTCCATGGAATGAAGCAGACGTGGATATGAATCCTCTCTTCATCTTTTGCCAGCAGGACAACAGGTACTTAACCCCCTGAGCTTCAACTTTCTTGTCTTTAAAATGTAGGCAATAACACCTACATTGCAGAATTATGATGAGGATTAATGTCTACTACCTAGCACACAATAAGTACTACTACTATTATTAACATCATCAGTATTACTATTATTATTTCTACTACTATTTCATACGGTTGTGATGAAAAGTCTCTATGCTGATCTAAATGTGGAAGGTAAATCACCATTCTTCCAGAAGGAGACAAAGAAAAATCTTTTCATGTCCGAGGGTAGGAAAACGCACAAGCACTAACTCAAAGGAAAAGACTGACATATTTGACTTCATTAAAAGAAATTTTTTACTAAGAAATTGAACTGAAAAGGATTTACAACTCTTGGTTTCTTTTAACTCTAAGAATAAGACATACAAAGTAATGGGAAATTTTGCAAAAACCTTCACAAAAGAGCGTTTCCAAAGGGTCATATAAGCATATGACAAAGTGGTCAACTTTATCGGTTACTTGGGAAATGCAGACTAAGCCACAATGAGGTACCACCACACAACCACCAGAACGACACGAATCCCGTGACTAACAGGAACAAGTGTGCAGGACGATGAGCAGCTGACAGGAGTGCAGATCAGTGCAACCACACGGGGGACTGGCAGAGCTATCACCACGGGACACGCACGTCCTTGCTGGTCCAGCGATCTCTCTTCCACGTGGGCTAACGTCAACGAAAATGTTCACGGTTGTGTTTGTTATCAAAGCCCCAAACTAGACAGCCTACATGTCCATTATCACTTGCACTGGGTAAAATAAAGTGTGGTATATTTATATGACAGATACCACTCAGAAATGAACATCAGTGAATCACTGCACACACCCCAGCATGAGCTTGCATGTGGGGATCACAAACATAATATTGGATAAAAGAAGCCAGACGCAAAAGACTATAAACTGTATGGTTCCTTTTATAAACAGTGCAAACGTAGGTAAAACTAAGCCTGGTGTTTGAAGTAGAACAGTGGTTATCTCTGGGTGGGGTGGGAATGGAGACGAAGGGACATAGAATGTTCTATTGCTTGACTGGGTCATGGTCACACAGACAGGTTCAGTTTGTGGTAGTTCCAATGAACACCCGGGATGTGTGCGCTTTTTTTCAATAAATAAATTTACTATTTAAAAATAAGTCATTCCCTTATTGAAGAAAAACTGTTTTCAGTTTTTGTTTTGTTTTGTTTTGTCAAGTGGGTTGATTCATCAAGATTTCCTCCCAAAGATAGGCTACATTATATTTTGAGAGAAATGAGAGTAAATGCAATTGTGAATCTGAAAATTGAAATAACCTCAATCACTTTTTAAAAATAAACATTTTTTGGTTGGTTTTACCAAATCCTTCAAGTCTCCGAGGAGCAGAGACACCTTGATGATGAAGTCCCAGCCCTGGGAAGACATGAATTTTTATCAACTAATCACCGTTCTAGGCAGCATCTCATCCCTTTAAAACATCAATAAACTGTTTGACACCTTCCAGAACACAGAATCAGTAGTGTAGGGTCTTTTAATGATGCATTTGACTCACTTGCATTTTAGAGGCATAAAGTCTTATTAATTAAGGGACGTGTAGGAACACATTAGAAAAGCCATTTAAAAACCCCTGCAGGGTGTGCTTCGGTCTGTTTTTGAGGATATTGCTCATTAATTTACTCAGGGTCCTCATAGACACATCTGGGATAGAAATTTATTTCGAAGATTAGTGCCCAGCCATTATTTGCTTTCCCTAAAAAGCTAATGTGTTTTCTTCCATGTAAATCAGGTGACTGCTTGCATTTCCTTCCTTCGACCATCAGAATAAGTGGAACCAAAAGGACTTGTTTTGTTTGCATTCCACTTGCTGAACTGTCTACTACTTTCTATTCAGATTCCTAATTTTAGATGCTTGACTTCATTTTTATTTCATTGTTTATATTTGTAAGTTACCTCCCATATGGAAACAAGAGGATAAAAAAACATAGTTCCAGACAAAATAAATATATAAAGATTTTTGTTATTCACATTTGGTGCAAAAGATTTTTTAAAAATGTGTTGTTCTTTAATAGAAAATTCTGTGTAATGAATACCCCCCTATACAAGACAATAACATGGCAAAGAGCAAATAAGTGAGACAGACTAAAACCCAGCAGTTCCGAAAATGGACCCTGCACAGTGCACTGAAGTTGGTGAAGAAAAGGAGCAGTTTGACCCGGGAGTTCAAGGGTTTCTATGAAGCAGATAAACAAGAAAGATTTAATGTGACACTTTTGCAAGAGATACTCACACTTTAAGCTCATCTCTGATTACTGAATGAAAAATATGAAATATTTTAGCCATGTTAACAAAATGTATGTTAAAATTTTAGGGAACAGCTTAGCATGTAGTAAAATTTAAATAACTGTTAGCTACTATTAAAACTATGATGGCCCTGAGGGGTAGCTCAGTTGGTTGGAGCGTTCTCCTGTACACCAAAGGGTTACAAGTTCCATTCCCAGGCACACATACCTGGGTTTCGGTTTGAGCCCTGATCAGGGACATGTACGGGAGACAACTGATCGATATTTCTCTTCCTTTCTCTCTCTCTTTCTCCCTTCCTCTCTCTCTAAAACTAATAAAAACATCCTCGGTAAGGATTTTTAAAAACTATGACAATTATAACTATTATTATCATCAATAATCCAATGGGAGAATTTTTGTTGTTGTTAAGATAACCATTCTATTGCAACTAAATTCTCCGTGCATGTACAGTTACTTATTCCCCCAATGGGTAAGCCCAGGCCGAAAACATGTTTTGTCTTTGTCTCTCACAACTGCAGTAGGTCAGAGCCGGCAATCGCAATATTATTGTTCAATACAATGGGGCTTAAGGAGGAGAAATGATTAAAAAACTTGAATCAAACCTGTGCCGATTATAATCTAGTGATCTTGAATAAGCACATCATCTAAAATTAGACCATTAACTTTAATGTGTAGGTTTGTAGGATAATTACACATGATCACACAAACAAAAGATTTGTTCACGTATATTTAAGGTGTTAATGAAAGGATGGGAAGGCCATTGGCCAACGCCTCATCGTTAGGTGACAAACAGTGCCTACATGCCAAGCCCAGGGAGATAAACTGTTGAACACGTGGAGAAGCTAATAACAGGGTCCCAGGTGAGGCCCGATCTTTTCTGCAGAGTTTAATGATTCACCACTTGATGGCAACATTCCTGCTGCTGGAACTTTGGTAATTCCTGGCATGACTTGTCGATGGCTCTTATAAAGGCACCTTTCCTTTTGACCCATTCATGGATCCTGCCACCCTCAGTTTTGCTGCTTAGTCTGTGGACTTCACCAGTTGACGGCTTCCTGAAAGCTGACATAAGTCCTCTGGGCTTTATTCATTCAACAGACACTCACTGAGTGCTTCGTGTGCATCTGCTGCCCCTGTTCCTGAGACTGTGGCTCCATTGTTCTCAGCCAGCACCCCAGCTCCCCTCTCAGAAAGGACGGACTGAGGCGGGTTGAGCTGAGGGGATCCCATAGGAAAGCCGCCCGAAGCAGCCCCCAGCGGAGGCCATGCTCCTACCTGGCTCCACCCCCCCCCCCCCCCCCCCCCCGGA
>NW_005353629.1:3481924-3508689 GCF_000412655.1 Myotis brandtii
GAAAGCGCTCAGCCAATAAGTCCTTGAGCGAGATTCCCCACTCAGGCTCTTCTTCCAGGACAAGCACAGCCCTCTCTTCAATGCCCTGCGTGCACGCATCTGGCTTAGACTGTTTATTCTTGGTGTTACAGATGAGGAAAGGGCCTCCGAGGAGGGGGAGTTTGTCTAAAGTTACACCCTACACATGGCGGAGCCGCTATTTGCATCCAGACTTGTAGGATTTCTAAGACCACGTTCTTAACCGATGCACCAGTCTCTCCTCATGTTAAAAAGTACTGAACACGTTTATAGTCTTCATCTTAGAAGATCCGCTCCTTTCCTGGCTTGAGGGGCTCTGAGGTGAGTAAAAGACTGGGCTTCCTTTCTATGGCTCAGTTCACGCAAGGTTAGAGTGGCAGACTCATTAAATAACGCCCCAGCCCTCCTGTGGGACGATATGCCCTCAGGCCCGAGGGTGTTCCTGAATCCCGGTTAGAGCGCTCATATACTCACTCTCTGGCTCTCCAGGGAGGAGAGGGAACCTGACCTGAAGTATTAGCTTCCGTTTTGAGAAGTAGGAGGAGGATAACATGGGAGATCGCTTTCAAAAGCCTCCTGCCGTGACCAAGCAAAGCAAACAAGCAGCAGTAATTGTGTCAGCATCTGACTCTACAATCGACTTCACTTAATTATTTTAATAAGAACTTGAAAGGACAGCACACCGCACCTAAACCCCTGGCTGTGGAGATAGAGCCACTCAAGTCTCAGCCTTTCTGATGAGTCCACGGGAATTAGTCCAGGCTGTATAGGTGTTTGGGGTTGATGAATATATATTATTTTATCTAAAGAGAATTGCAGTCCACGCTTGTTTTAGTGAAAAGTTGTGTTTTATCTGTGCCTTTAAAACAGAGATAGGCCTGTAAACATTCTCGTGCCGCCTTGGGGAGGCTTTGTTTTAATTGAAATGCCACCAAGAAATATAACTTCTTTAGATAGGAGGTTATTTTGTTGGTGGTGGTGTTTTTTTTTATCATTTATGATTTGGTGAATATTTGTAGCATTCTGTTTAATAGAATTGTTCAGGTATTGCGGAACAGAAAATAAAAATCAAGACCAATATGGAGATTCCCCATTTTTAAGGTCAATTTATTTTTTAGGAAAGTATTTTTTTAGCAGTAGTGATTTTCCAGAATTTTCTAGATATTTTAGATTTTCTTGATGGACAATTGATAGTTTTTCAATGAGCCATAGCACAAACCTATGAGACCAAACATGGATGTAGTGTATATAGTCACAGCGGTGGAGAGGACAGCTTGATTTCAGGCAAAAGGTAATATTAAAACAGCCAACTTGCCCAAACAGCTGGGAAATCTGGAGTCAGACTTTCTTATCTCCCTTCCCTCTACCTCCCAGTCCCACCACTCACTCCTGGAGCCACTGCCCCTGAGAGCCACAGCCCAGCACCGATGTCTTCCTTCCTCCGCTGGCTACGAGGCCTTCCAAATGCCCGTCAGTGAAACCTAAAAACCCCACCCACAGACAATAAGATGTGAAAATATCAAAACGTGACCATCTTTTTGCTCAGAAATCCTGATGATTTGAATGGAAAGGCAAAGAATCAAGTCAGAGCTGTGCACAACTTGGAATTGTGGGACTAGCGCCCTGTCATGCACACCGTGTGGGACGGTGGAGGAGCATAGATGGGGAAGGACACGCACTGAACTGCTTGACCTGGGACGGTCGTCTGGGAGCATACATGCCCGAGCAGACGCCTGCCTCACATTGGCCCTCGTAATTTTTTCTTTTTTTTTTAAATAGCACCTCCCTTCTCCGGAAGCCGAATCTGTGTTAATTACTGGTAACTGACACCAACAAGCATCTCCGCTTGGACTTGTGGACTCAGCGCCCCGTCATGCACACAGTGTGGGATGGTGGAGGAGGATAGATGGGGAAGGACACACACTGAACTGCCTGACCTGGGACGGTCGTCTGGGAGCATACACGCCCGAGCAGACGCCTGCCTCACACTGGCCCTCATAATTTTTTCTTTTTTTTCAAACAGCACCTCCCTTCTCCAGAAGCCGAATCCGTGTTAATTACTGGTAACTGACACCAACAAGCATCTCCCCCCAAATGACTTTTGAACCCTTTTGGCGTCTCAGGGGCCCCATCACTGACTGGCTGTGCTCTCTGGCCACGCTCCCCACACCCTGTGAACCCCAGGTTTCTCCTCCATCAGAAACCGCCATAGAGACCCAAGTGAGAGAACAGGGCGAGCGAGCCCAGCACAGCGCTGGGCAGACCGCGCAGCTTCCTCGTGTCCTCTCTGCCTCACCCGTGTGTTTGCTTCCCGTCCTCACACCTCGTGGGTTAGTTTCATCAGAACGCCTTCTCCTTTCATATCTGTCCTCACTGAACACGTCAGAGTTCGATGGAAGTGCGTGAGGGGAAGTTTAATGTGCCTCAGACAGCAAGCAGGCCGGGCACCTGCGGGGGAGAGGGGAGGGGCCCTGGGAGGACATCTCATCCTTAATTTTAAACTTTTTTTAAAAAATATATTTTATTGGTTTTTTACAGTCTGTCCTTACTGAACACGTCAGAGTTTGATGGAAGTGCGTGAGGGGAAGTTTAATGTGCCCCAGACAGCAAGCAGGCCCGGGCACCTGGGGGGGAGAGGGGAGGGACCCTCGGAGGACATCTCATCCTTAATTTTAAACTTTTTGGGGGCTAGATAAAGAGAGGAAATGCATCCTTTCCAGTCCCTTCCTGCTAAACAAAAAACAAAAAACAAAACCTGCTCTCAGAATCTAACATCTGGACCCTTCATTAATATCACTTCTCAGTTACACGTGGATTTTACGAGTTTCTCTGAGCAATCTGGTAAGGAGTCATCATTTGAAATGTCATCTTTCTTTCAGAATATTGGTCCTTCTAATTCACTTTAGATGTATAACCTGTTTACCCCTGGAGACTGGCTGCAATTGGACAGCACCTGATTAAACTCTGTAACTCCGGCGCTGGCGCCATTCCCTGGCATTTCTGCATTTTAAACTTTTTGGGGCTAGATAAAGAGAGGAAACGCATCCTTTACAGTCCCTTCCTGCTAAACAAAAACAAAAACAAAACCTGCTCTCAGAATCTAACATCTGGGCACTTCATTAATACCACTTATCAGTTACACGTGGATTTTACGAGTTTCTCTGAGCAATCTGGTAAGGAGTCATCATTTGAAATGTCATCTTTCTTTCAGAATATTGGTCCTTCTAATTCACTTTAGATGTATAACCTGTTTACCCCTGGAGACTGGCTGCAATTGGACAGCACCTGATTAAACTCTGTAACTCCGGCGCTGACGCCATTCCCTGGCATTTCTGCGTTTCCCATGGTTTTTAGGTCAATTGTGTTGTAAAAGAGCACGTCTCTCAGATGATCACTTCTGAGATCTGGAGTCCCTAGAAAACCATGGATATATGTAGTTACACTGAAGGGCCTCCATCCGGGTTCTGAAATTATGTATTCTTCCTTCAGAATCTGAGTCTCACATTGTGCTTTAAGTGTGACCTTCAACGTGGCTCCAGGAATATTACAGAAAGTCGAAGCGGATCATTCTATCCCAAAACGGAATCAAAATAGCGAGTGTGACCTGTGTCCTTATAGCAGCTCTGATTGTGGAGGAACATCCTGCTCACTTCGCCCTGAGAGGCTGAGAAAGGGCTCGGTTTCTGCCCCGCCGCCCATGCTCCCGTCACCGTCCCCCGGGGAGCAGACCACTGCCCCTGTGATTCGGTGTCAGATAAACTCAACGTTCGACAACTCATTTCAGCCTATAAATGTCTTCTTCAAAACTCCTACGCCTTGTGTGGTTTGCTATGTTGCTCCTTCTATCTTGCTTTCCAAGAAGCCAGTTTTCTACAGATTTTTGACAGCATTCACGTAACGTTGCAAATTCACTCAGTAACGTTCACATTTCATGGAGGAAGCGCCAGCAAAACAAGCAAAGTGCCATCACTTAATGTCATTACAGTTAAACCTCCATGGAGTGTAAGGGGGAAATCATTGTGTCCAGTCCAGGGGGACGCTGAGCTCAGAGAGATGATGCAATAATGGGTCACAGTCAAGGTCAGCGGGAACAGTCTCTTCCCTTGGGAACAATTGCACGGACATAAATTGAGTGCTGTATTTTTTTCTCAGCTAGAAAATGAACTTGAAGAAACCTGGGCATTTTAATTGTTTCCTTACAGCGCTAATGACAACTCAGTAACGTTCACATTTCATGGAGGAAGCGCCAGCAAAACAAGCAAAGTGCCATCACTTAATGTCATTACAGTTAAACCTCCATGGAGTGTAAGGGGGAAATCATTGTGTCCAGTCCAGGGGGACGCTGAGCTCATAGAGACGATGCAGTAATGGGTCACAGTCAAGGTCAGCGGGAACAGTCTCTTCCCTTGGGAACAATTGCACGGACATAAATTGAGTGCTGTGTTTTTTTTTTTTCAGCTAGAAAATGAACTTGAAGAAAACTGGGCATTTTAATTGTTTCCTTACAGCGCTAATGACAGCGTAAGGGCCCTAAGAAATAAACATTGGGGGAGAATATAGCAGTTCTGACTTTTTTGAGGTTTAAACATGTTATTTTGTGGGCGACACTAAGTAGAGAATTATCTTGGGGTGGATTATGTTTTATTGTCAACAAGACCCTGAGTTAAACAGGGTGCCCGGGTCTTGGCCCGCTGCCACCACCTGACAAAGTGGGACACCAAGCGGCACTCATGGGTGGGAACTTCCCTCAGCGTAGGGGGAAGTGCCTCTCCAAAACATAAGCCCTGTAAGTGCCACAGGGGAACGTGAGCAGAAAAATAAAAGGGTCCTCAGGGGGAAAAGATACTGAAAAATTGGTCTAAACTCAAGGTAAACCGAATACCAAAGATCAGTTCAACCCTTGAGAGCAGTATCAGTAACACACAGTCTAATGTGGAGCAGAACACTAACACAGTGTCTGTGTTGTTGCCTCTTAGATCTATCTGCTCTGGCTACCAACAAAACAGCTCCATTTGTTCACTCATCCAGTCAGCGTAGATTTATGTCCAGCTTCACACTAGGCATCACACATGCAGTAATAAACAAGACAAAAATACCACAGTGACAGAAATAGAGACACGAGGCTGGTTGTGAATGCCGCATTGGGGATAAATACAGAAGGCTGTGCTAGGTCATAGGAGTAGGAGCCTAGGTCTGGGAGGTCAGAACGTTTTCTCAAAGGAAAACCAGTGAAGACTCCAAGCCCATAGAAACACGTGTAAAGGTCCAAGAGACACAGAGAAGGAAAGAGAGACATCGGAGAGAAATATGCTAGAACCAGAACTTTGTGTTTGAGGAGAGAGAATGCAGAAGAAAAGGCAAGAGAAACAAGCAGTGGCAGAGTAGCTTGGAATTCTTTCATTGTAAGTCTCAGAAACCAAATTTTATATGCACATGTATATACACACTTATGACTATACATATGTCTATGTGTACGTCTGTGCCTATGCTCTACCTATATGAATATTTATATCTATGTCTACATCTATAGCTATAAACCGTATGATGCAGTTTGCACTGTGGCAAGAGCATGGCTGACTCTAGAAGCAAAAGGGGAGAAGGCAGAGACGAGCTGTCCGGTGATGGAGCCACCAGACACGCCCCGCCTGGTAGCCATTAGTGTCAGCAATTCACCCTCCACTCAGGAGTTGTCGGCAGTGATGGGAGATGAAATAAATGTATATTGAACACCTACTACGTACTGAATCGTGCACATACTCTTCCCTACTTATATTAGTTCACACAAACACTCCATCCATGCTTTTGTTCCGGCCCTCCGGTCCAGTTTAAGAACCCATTGTGGCCCTCGAGTCAAAAAGTTTGCCCACCCCTGGCCTATGCTCTACCTATATGAATATTTATATCTACGTCTACATCTATATCTATAAACCATATGATGCAGTTTGCACTGTGGCAGGAGCATGGGGGACTTTAGAAGCAAAAGGGGAGAAGGCAGAGACGAGCTGTCCGGTGATGGAGCCACCAGACACGCCCCGCCTGGTAGCCATTAGTGTCAGCAATTCACCCTCCACTCAGGAGTTGTCGGCAGTGATGGGAGATGAAATAAATGTATATTGAACACCTACTACGTACTGAATCGTGCACATACTCTTCCCTACATGATTACGGGTAGCTGAATTGAAAAAGTTCCTGTCCGCCACTGTCTTTAAACCATCTCCTCTCACTCAAAAACAAGCAAAAATAATAAACAGATCCCTCGCCAAACCCACGGTCGCTGTCTCAGCCCCGAGGGCCTGTCAGGAAGGTTCTACACAGTCTGGCCTCTCTGCCCCATCCACCGAGGACATTGGTAATTCCGACAGGATGTCCATCTTTCAGAACATCCGCAGGAGGTTGTCAGCCTTAAAAAATGGTGCCCCTCATGGAAGGGGAGAGTCATTAATGTGCTTGTTTCCATGGACCAAAGTTCAAGGAAAAGCTCTGGCCTCTCCCCCAAACACCATTGGCCACTGGGGTGACGTAATTCGTGCTGGCTCCTCTTGTCTACAAGAACATTTCTCTTCCTTGGAAAGCTCTTTAGTGAACGCTCCCTGGATTGATTAATTCCTCTTTCTCCTGGCAATTGTGTTTGCATTGGTGTAATTCAACTAGATGACATATGTTAAGCATCTATATTCATGCTTATTACATAGTAGATGTTCAATTGACAAGAGCAAATGTGAAACTTGTGTAATTGGTATCACTTGTTTAGACACATCGTGGAGCTCATTGGGCTCTAAGATGCGTCATAAATGTTGGAGATTTATAATCTCTGCCGATGTTGAGTCTGTAGAGGTTAATCAGCATCCTTCCTCCCAAGCCTTTCCTGAAGCAGTGCATGATGGGAACCTATATGCATCTATTTCGCAGGCATTGATCCCGGCGCTAGTTCAATGCCATACCAGTGATTGTGCTAAAATTATCTTTTCACCTGGAAGGAGTCAGGAAAGGAATAGTTATTTCCCTAAATGATTTTGTAAACAGTTATTTGTTTTATCCTTATAATAAAAATATGATTGCAGCCCTAACTGGTTTGGCTCAGTGGATAGAGCATCAGCCTGTGGACTGAAGGGTCTGGGGTTCAATTCCGGTCAAGGGCACATGCCCAGATTGTGGGCTCAATCCCCAGTGTGGGGCATGCAGGAGGCAGCTGATCAATGATTCTCTCTCATCATTGATGTTTCTCTCTCTCTCCCTCTCCCTTCCTCTCTGAAATCAATAAAAATATATAAAAACAAAGAAGAAAAAAAATAAAAAATATGGTGTTATCATAGTTTAACATAAATCTTGTCATTTCCATCTACAGGAGCTTTTATCAATATAAAAACAATAGAATATTACCATTAAAAATATAGAAAACCTGAAACATTAAAACCTGGAAGTACGATTTGCACCGTATCTCTTCCCTTTGAGGCTTTAGCGCACGTCCGCCTCCCAGGCCCTGAGCTTAGGAGAGAAGAGTGGAGGCCCCGGGACACTTGGCGTCCTGCCTTTCCATCAGAGCCTGAGAAGCGGTCCTGTGAGGGTAGGTACCCTGCAGCCATTAACCCCGTGTGCGGCCGGGTTCGCAGCGGCTTCCTTCCATTGTCACACAAGGAGTTCGTTTGTGACTGGGAGCCTGCACCAACATTTAGTTCTGTTAAGTTTGGCTTAACAAAGTGCAAACCTCATCAAAACTTCACAATGCAGCCAACAGTAGTTAACCTGATGAAGAGGATGATTCTAATTTTCGATGCAGCTTCTATAAAATATATAAATAAAACATCCCTTTTAAAAATAGTAAGGAAATAATGAATGAGATTTGTTTTAGCAAAATTCAGACATACAAAGAATTAACAGAGTACATGATATTCATAGCTCCAAAATAACTATTCCTTGCAGATATTAAATGGTAGATGATTTAAACATATTTTATTTTATTTTTTTCAAAGTTACATGTATTTTATAAAAAAAATTTTAAATTTATCTTTATTGTTGGAAGTATTTTAAAAGAATTTTATGCTCCATTTGCACTTCTTTCTAATTAAATGCATTTAATTTATGTGAATGTCATGCATCAAGACTTGTAGCAATTCTGCAAGTTATTAACTTTTTACTTTAATATGTGTTACTATTTAGTGACACGTTTGTGAGTTTGTCAACCTATAAACTCAGAAAGTTTCCTTCTGAGACATTTGAATTCCTGCTATTTGGCTTCTGTTACAGGGAGTGCGATAACATGAGCTTGTAGTTTTGTTAGATCATTGATGAGATGCCCTAGGATCTTAATTCTTGCTGATATCAACTAATCTCTGATACAACTGATTTCATTAAACCTCATTTTTGCTTAATGTCTCAGAACCTATGGATGACATTAGTGAGGACTTACTGTGTCCTCTTATTATAGACTAGAAGCCCATTGCACGAAGATTCACACAATAGGCCTTCCTTCCCCTGGCTGCTGGCACCGGTTTTCCTCCGGCACCTGGGACCCAGGCCTTTGGTCTGGCCGCAGCGAGGCTTGGCTTCTCCGCTACGGCCACAGCAAAGCCAAGCCTCTTCAGTCTTCAGTCTTCGCTCCAAGCCTGCAATGCAAATTAACCACCATCTTTGTCGGGTTAATTTGCATAGTCACTCTGATTGGCTTGTGGGCATAGCGGAGTAATACCAATTTGCATGTTTCTCTTTTATTAGTGTAGATATTCTATTATAATCCCATTTAAGATAATCGGCTTTCAAACATGTAAGTTTTCCCCGTCTGGGATACATCTACCTCACCACATGCTCTCTAGCACTGAGTAATATAGTGCTGTACCTAGATGTACTGACTTTGAAATTAGAGTTTGGGTCTAAATCCTGATTCTGCCACTTATTCTGTAGGACTTTGGGCAATTTTCTAAAACTCTCTATTAACGTTTTTTTCATCTGTAAAATCCTATGCTAGTATAATAAAAGCCTAATATGGGAAGTGTCCAGTCATCCGGTTGGCTGTTCAACCAATCAAAGCATTATATGCTAATGATATGCAAAGGATGCTCAACTGCTCACTATGATGTGCACTGACCACCAGGGGGCAGATGCTCTGACCAGTAGGTTAGCTTGTTGCTGGAGTTCGGCTGAACAGGACTGAGTGAGACAGGCCAGACATGCTATAGAGCCCTCCTGTGGTCTGTCCCCGGCTGGCCAACCTCCTGTGTCCCTACCCAGCCCTGATTGTGCACCAGTGGGGTCCCTCGGCCTGGCCTGCACCCTCTCACAATCCAGGACCCCTCGGGGGATGTCAGAGATCTGTTTTCAGCCTTGTCCTTCAGGCCAGGCTGAGGGACCCCACTGGTGCACGAATTCGTGCACTGGGCCTCTAGTGGGAATAATAATACTCCATACCTCACAGCACTGTTGGGGAGATGAAGTGATTAAGATATCAAAGGGTTTAGAACCACTTCAATAGATATTAAATGTTCAGTGATTGTCATCAGCATAGGAACTGAGTGCTTTTATAGACTAAAGGAATGAGTAAGAATTTTAATTTGTATATAAGTAAAGGCCCAATGCACGAAATTCGTGCAAGAGTAGGCCTTCCTTCCCCTGGCTGTCGGCACCGGCTCCCCTTTGGCACCTGGGACCCGGGCTTTCCTCCAGCACCCAAGACCCGCCCGGGCTTCCCTCACAGCCCCAGCTTTGTCCAGAAGGTCATCTGGAAGGACAGAAGGATGTCGGTCTAATTAGCATATTGTGCTTTTATTATTATAGATGCCTAGAAAAAAGGTTGCTGTTACAATACTTTTGGTAGCATCTGGTCATCATTTTATGACAGTTTTACACTATAGCTCCCTGACTTTGTTAACGCAGTGGACATGCCTCATCTCCCCAGGTTGCTGCTGAGAGTGGAGTTCCTGCGAAATCCCAAGAAAAGGAATTTCCTGAGACTCACACAGGAGGAGGAGATGCAGTAGAAATCTTTATTTCCATGTAATTACACCCCTGGGTTTCCAACGTCGCATTTCCCTCAGTCCAGTCATGGAAGAAGTGCAGCTGGGATTTCAGTGGGGCTAAAACCAGAGCCAGCATCCGAGTTTCCTCTCCAGGTTGGAGCTGGGTCCAGGCCAGCATCAGGCGAGCTGCAGCCCATCAGGCCGTTGTGCGTAGGGTCTGCCTGGCCATGGGCCACACTAGCGAATGCGAGAGCCAAGAGAGTGCCCCTGAGCGACAGGAGTCCCAAGAGTTCCGAAAGCACAAGAGCGTGAGCTTCTTTGTTCAGGGGATCGTGTGTTCCAGATCTTTCCGTGCTTGCAGTGACCACGCCCATTTCGGGCACCCAACCCTGTCCCCAGATGTGATTGACAGGCAGATACCTTTTCTACGTCACCCAGTTGTACTGAGCAGATGTCTATCTTTTCTTTGTTGGACCCCTTCCCGCCCCGGGGAGTGCCAAGTTGCAGGTTCCTGGTGAAGCTGCCCGAATGACCTGCCTAGAATGTCTGTTTTCCCCTTTATTTCTCTCTTGCTATTAAAAACTACTTAATTACAACAGCATCAACTTGACATTGCAGAACGTGATATTTTACTGATGACTTCTGCCTGTGGGTTTTAGAATTCTAAGATTAAAAGGGCCCTGCAGAAATTCATCCTTTGTATTACAAAGGTATTATTAGTAGAAAGGAAAAAGTCCCTGTGCTGGCATGCAATTAAAAATCCTTTAAGAGATGCATGGGTCAGACGGGTCACAACATAATTTTAGTGTCAGTTTCCGAGATCAGATTCAACCCCTCAATTTTATAAATGAGGAAACAGAACCAGAAAGATGAAATAGCTCACCCCACGTCACTCAGCTGGTTACCGAGAGAAGTGGGCCATTGTTGATTAAGAACTTTTTATCACTCACAGGGTGACCTCCAGCAAATTATTCAACCTCCGAGCCCCTTGATCCTCCTTGGCATAATGAGTAAAACCTACCAATATGGTTGTGGGAAAGATGAGAATAATATGCCGCATGGGCAACATACAGGCTAGATTTCATGTGGCCTTGTGCCCTCCCGAGACCCAGAGAGGAGAAGTGGAGGACCCCTCGGCAAAGAGAAGAAGTGAGTGTAGATGATCATCATGCAGAAAAGAAATGCTGCAAGCCGTCAGCAGAAGAGGGGGTGGCGGGATACATCCTCAAGTTTGCACCCACCAGAAATGAGGCTCTCACATTTTTCAACAGACATTGACTGAGCACTTGCTACTGATGCTGGGTACTGTTCTAGGTGCTGACAATACAGCAGAGAGCAAAGCAAAAATTCTCCCCTATGGAGCTTGCATTCTGCTAAGCGGGAGATGGACCAGAAGCAAGTAAATAAGAAAATCAGACCTGTGTTAAATGAAGTGTTCCGGGGAGCCCGGCCGGCGCGGCTCAGTGGTTGAGCATCGAACTATGAACCAGGAGGTCATGGTTCGATTCCCAGTCAGGGCACATGCCTGGGTTGCAGACTCGGTCCCCGGTGTGGAGTGTGCAGGAGGCAGTCAATCAATAATTCTCTCTCATGCCCTGACTGGTTTGGCTCAGTGGATGGAGTGTCGGCCTGTCGACTGAGGGGTCCCGGGTTCAATTCCGGTCAGGGGCATGTGCCTTGGTTGCGGGCACATCCCGGGTGGGGGGTGTGCGGGAGGCGACTGATCGATGTTTCTCTCTCATCGATGTTTCTGACTCTCTATTCCTCTCCCTTCCCCTCTGTAAAAAATCAATAAAATATATTTTTAAAAAAATAATTCTCTCTCACCATTCATGTTTATATCTCTCTCTCCCTTTCTGTTCCTCACTGAAATATATATATAATTTTAAAAGTGTTCTGGGGAAAACAAGGCATAGAAAGGTAGCCAGGAGTTACTGTGTCTGGGAAGGAGGGTGAGATGGATTTTAAACCAGATGGTCAAGGAAGACAAGGTTCCTTGAGCAAACCCCTTCAGCAGCCATTGTTTTACTAGGGAGGGAAAACATCTCTTTCCGAAAGATGTACAAACTCCTTGCTTCCAGTGTATTTAGAGTTTTATCTACAGGATGTTTATCACAGATTTATTTTATGGCAGCAAGAATATAGAAATAAAATGAATTCCCAACTGAAGAGTTTGTTCATTAAAATCTGGATTGAGAAAAGTTACCAAACATTTTCAAATTGTGTGTTGCAGAAGAAAATTTAAAAACAGGAATATGTGCTGCCTAGTTTAAAAAAAAATACATGCCACATGTTCTTGATTTCTTCAGGATATTTTCCTCAAATCAGCAAAAAATGCAATGGCAGTCCATAGCTGATAGTATTACTATCAGAGAGATGTGATGTACTTTTTTAATCTTTTCTTATCTCCCTACATTTTGTACTAAAAACAAGTATTGCTTTTATAAAAATTAAAATAATTAAATTGAAAAGATCCAGAAAGTAGAATTCTTCCAAATGCCTTCCTAAGACAGAGAAGGGATGTTTATCCAAGTTAAGGATGACATAGTTTGAAGAGTGAACATGGTATACGAGGAACCAAAATTATTTTCACAGACCAGGGCAAGGACCAAGGACATCAACATGAACTTTATTAAAAATAAATGTGAAGTCTCCACTTGGGCTTTTAATGAATCAATTGAAGTGTGACAGAGCTGGGGGCCGTGTGACAGGAGCTCGCCAAAGAGGGACCCGAGGGGGTGGGTGACAGAAGCTCAGCAGGAGCTCCTGGTGTGGCTCGCGGCTTGGACGCTGATGAATTTTCCATCATTAATGTGCTCCCGGCGCCAGCGCAGGGGAAACACTGTCCCTCTGCGCTCTCTGGCCAGATAAGGCGGGGCCCAGACCATGTGGAGCAACCTCCCTGCATCTTGCTTTTCTTCTTCCCAGCGCTCGTCACACTTGCAACTCGTGAACCTATGCACTCGCCTGCTTAGTCGCTGCTGTCTCTGCGGTTCCATAAGCTCCCAGAAGGCAGCGACTGTGTTGTGTTGTTTGCTATTTATCTCCAGTGTCTAGTGCAGGCGTGCGCACACACACTCACACACACACATACACTCACACACATGCACACACATACACACATACACACTCACACACACTCACACACATACATGCATACTCACACACACACTTACAGTCACACAAACACACTCACACACATACCCACACACTCACACTCATAATCACACACACACACTCACACTCACATACACAAATTGCAGCTTGCTGCTTTGAATATTATCAGCTCCAGTAACCTCATGTACTTATTCTTTTTAACAACACATATCATGGCTCTATGTGCCCAGCATGAGTCTAAATCCTTCAGAGAGAGAGATATTGATTCATCAATCTTCATTACAACCATGGGAGGCAGGTAGATGAGAAGGCTGAGATGCAGAGAGGTTAAATGATCCGAGATGGTAGGTGGCAGGTGGCAGAGCCGAACCCTGAACCCAGGCGCTCTGCCTTCTGCTGACATTCAAAAGGAGACTCTGAGCAGCTGCCCTGTGTGCAGGAGGCTGACTGGGAAAGGGGCCTCGGCAGCATCAGACTGAAGTGTGAGTCAGGCTGAAGTCAAGCAAACAAAAACGGTTGATCAGATGGTTTTCCTTCCGATTCAGAAAAATGGGAAGCAGTGATGGAAATGAATGAAGTCCCCTGTGTGTAGTAGGACCCTGCATCCTGATTGACCAGGGCAGTGCCAGTTATGTCTGTTGTAGCGACACAGTCGCCCCCTGCAGCCTCCGGAAAGTAAACGCAGTCCCGCGAACCTTGATTTTAGCCTGACAGTAACGCGGTTATTCACAGCACCCTCTTTCTCAAAAATGTTCCAATCTGAACAATCAGTTACAAGGTCACCAAGTTTATGACTTAAAAGATTTCACATTATTAGCACATTTATTTTATAAAAGTCCTTTGTAGTTGCTAGTTATTATACTGTCCCCCTTTCTTTAGCCTAAAAAAACAACAACATAGACTTGTTCTAAAACCCACAAGTGAGTGGCAGAGCTGCGACTTGAACCCAGATCACCCGATTCCAGCTCTGTCTGCTCTTCTCAGCCTAACCCACTGGGTAATGCCACTTGCTCTGTATTGTTACAGGGCGAAGAGCTAGGACAAAGGTGTGGGACTCCCTAAAAATAGCATCACCCCCACATGCAGGGCCACATGTGATGTGCTTATACGTTTAAAAACAACCGGGACAAATGAGCTGAGCTGGCCTGATCCATCAGAACTCTGACCACTAGGAACCGCCCAGGCCCAGGACTGAAGGGCATGGGCCTGGGTTCTATCAGGGGACCTCCTGCACCATCAGGTACCTGGGCGCTTACCTGTGCGCCTCTCAGAACGTGGGACAGAGATTTCTGGTGGGAAATAGGCCAGACAATGATTTCTGGCATGACATGGACAGCGCATTCAAAATCACTAACATGCCTAATGAGACCTTTGGGTTCCCTTTTCAATTATAGCTGTAATCCTTCTATTACTGCCCACGGAAAAGACTCCAAGTCGTGCTAATATCCCTTTAATACTATTCAAACACGCTAACCTGCCTTTCAACCCAGAGGGCAGTGGGTTTTGAGTCTTCAGAGCCAATAATATCCATTGAACTGGAGCTGAACTAATGGACATTTTTCTTTCAAACTAAATCTAAGTAAATGAGTGAGTCAACTGAAATAAAAACACCCACTTACATTAAAAGGTAGAGTAGGAAGAAATACGGCCCCCAACGATGCCTACACACATCCTCCTCAGAACATTTACACGGCCTGACCTGGTGAGAGAGGGCTTGCCAATGAGGGTAAGGTGAAAGAGCTTGAGAGGAGGGCATTACCCTGGATTGTCTGAGCGGGTCCAACCGAGTCACATGAGGCCTTAAAAGCAGAAACTTCGCTCAGCGTGGTCAGAAAGTGGCATGAGGACAGGAGCAGGGGCCAAGAGAGGCGGGATTGCTGCTTGGAAGGCAGAGAAAGGCAGGCCACGCGCCTTGGAGTGTGGGTGGCCCTGAAAGATGGAAAATGCAAGGCAATGGCGTGGCCCCTGGAGCCTCCAGAAAGTGAACGCAGTCCTGCCCAACCGTGATGTTAGCCTATTGGACCATGTCCAACTTTCAACCTACAGAACTAAAGGACAGCACATGTGTATTGTTTAAGCCGCCAAGTGTATGGTAACTGTTCACAGCAAGAAAAGAGAACTAATAAAGAAAGTCACGAGGACAGGCAAAAATTGTGAGAATGGTGGTTAAATGAATCAAGTTTAGAAAACAATTATTCTAGATGACTTATACTGTCCCTTCCAATTCTGAGATGCTCTGATAACATTCCTTCACCTGTCAGATTTCTGTTCCTCCCAATAGCTAACTGGGTGCTTTAAAAAACATTCCAGAAAGTAATTTAAGAACAGCGAGAATTATTCATGCTGAACGTGACCGTGATTGGAAAAACTAGTTTGTTTTTCAGGGATGCAGTGTTGGGGATGTATGTAGGACAGCCTTCCTTACAATCACATCATTTTCACGTGATTCCCTTGATGTCTAGAGTTATCCATTTGTCCCAGATTAGTGAGTTTGATTATCCACATATCACAATATTTTTCTTAAAAAAACACTGGATACTCACAATTTATTGATTAATCTAAGGAATTTTCTACTACACTTGAGGTGAAAAGCAATCAAAGCATCCCAAAAATAAAAGTTGAATTCCATGGCATATGGTCAGCCACTGTTCTACTGTAGGAGAAAACGATTAGCTTTAACCAGCCTATTTGTTCCAGTTGTTTTGTTTTGCCATTTTGAGAAGTCACAGCCCGCAAACTCCTGTGAGATGACATGAATACCTGACACATCTGGCTTGGGCAACTATTGACCCCTCACCACTCATTATGTTCTCCTTGGCCTTGATTGCACAGGTTGAGGTACATGAAAATGTCTTCAGGAGAGAAATAAGGGTTAATCAAAGACAGAGGGAGATGTGTGCGCTGCTCCATATGGTGAGATGGATTACACGTTCCAGGTACTCTGTAGACCAATAAAGCAGGCCATGCCTGTAGCCAGTGAAGGCATAATCAGAACCATGACAAGACAGCTCGTCATCTCATAATGTTAGTCAAATGCTATTTGGCCAATTTGTTTTCAGCAACTAATGGGGCAAATCGATGTCAACTAATCTTAACTCTAAAGAAGGGCATATTCTAGAATTGGGGGGGAGGTGGTTGTTAAATGTGTCACCTTCCTTAGGTTGAATTCATTTATCTTGAAGGAATTTGTTTTAATGCTAATGCCACTGAAATAACAGCCAGGAGCAGATTGGAAACGGCAGGCTGTAGTTTATCGTGTCTGTGGAGGAGTGAATGGTGTGGGATCTCCAAACATGCCTGTCATCTAACAGTCAGAAAAGTGCTGACAGGACACCTCTCTGACCCACGGCCTGCAGTGTACGAACGTGCCTTAACGCACTCGCATGCCACAGATTGGAATAGCATGGAGATCTGACCTTTTCCCCTGAAAAGCAAACCTTAATGTCATCAGTTCCCCCCTTAGTTTTAAGATACTCCTTTAGTCAAGAGTGATTTGACTATGGATGAGCCCTGATCCATATTATCAGGGAGAATATATTCAGGCTCTTTAACAACTGAACTGTTCATGTGAGATAAAGCTAAAATTTTGAGTTATTGTGCTTTCACCACTGAGAATATTATTTCTCTTATTTTTTAAATTGTGTTATTTCTGACATAAGAATTTCTTTGAAGACATTGGTTTTGTTTTAGTGCCAAGCTAATATTATCAGAATCCTGGGAACTAGTGAATCATTGATTAGTTGGTTAGTAATATGGATTAATTGCAGCTATATTATGGATTAATTTCTTCTGAACTCTTTTAAATAAATTGAACTTTGTAAAATACGTTTTATATCCATTGTCTCCTCCTATCATATCCCCATTCTAGATAGAAATGAAAAAAACCTGATAACAATCACATAATACTGTCCCATTTTCACCCAGTTTAAGTGATATCATAACATGAGACATTTCATTCCCTGGAATCTGAAGCTTACTGTCTAGACTGCTGTGGTCTGCAAACTGCGGCTCACAAGCCACATGCGGCTCTTTGGGCCCTTGAGTGTGGCTCTTCCTAAGCCTTAGGAGTACCCTAATTAAGTTAATAACAATGTACCTACCTATATAGTTTAAGTTTAAAAAATTTGGCTCTCAAAAGAAATTTCAATTGTTGTACTGTTGATATTTGGCTCTGTTGACTAATGAGTTTGCCGACCACTGGTAGAGTTATAAGATAGCCTACACCTCACTTCTTCCCCCGTCACCAAAACAACTGCTTCCACGAGGGAGACTGTACTAGCTGCCATGGGAAAAGCTTATCCAATTCTATTTTTTCTTTAAACATAACTGTTGAGGTACTGACTAGACTCAAGGAACCCTTTAGACTAATTTCTAATTACACAGATCATATAGCTGCCTCAATCATCAAGTTTTTTTAATAGACAATACGCTAATACCCAAACACACATTATTATTTGACATTCTATTTACATCGTTTTGAAGTTTAATACTCAAAGCATTTTCCAGGGAAAAAAAAATTAGAGTTCTCAGTAATAGAACCCAGAGGGATAGAGAGTTAGAAACATTGAAGAGAGAGAAACATCGATCAGCTGCCTCCTGCACACCTACTGGAGATGTGCCTGCAACCAAGGTACATGCCCTTGACTGGAATCGAACCTGGGATCCTTCAGTCCACAGGCCGACGCTCTATCCACTGAGCCAAACCGGTTAGGGCTCTCGGTAATTTTTTTGATGTTACTATATAATTCCTATCAGCCTTAGAAATATGTATTTACACTATTTTTTAGTAGAAAACAATAATTCTGTTTTCAGTGGGGATAAAATAATGGATACAGGTTACATTTGTAGCTATTATCAATGTTCTAAAAAGGAAATAAATAAACTCACAGCTACTTTCAAGACAGCGTATTATTAGTTCTTAATACTGTACTTAACTTAGTTTGCTCACCAAAATTGATGTGTCGGTGCTGTTGTTATGACTGGTTCCAGGTGGCTGTCTGCCCTACAGAAATGTACAACTAACTGTCTGCCCTACCGAAATGTACAACTAACTAACTGTCTGCCCTACAGAAATGTACAACTAACTAACTGTCTGCCAGAAATGTGCAACTAACTGTCTGCCCTACAGAAATGTACAACTAACTGTCTGCCCTACAGAAATGTACAACTAAACTGGTTCAGACAAAGACAATACTTGCCAGGGAGCTTTCCGTGCCACTTGTAGACAATCCTTTCTTTCCCTCATTGGCAGCTAACTTTTGAGGGCGTGTAGAATATTTTGACTTTGGAGTTTCTGTGTTCTGTTTTAGAGTCCTTCCTGCATCTGTGTCATGGTCTTATTAGCCTCACCTCCAGTAGACGGACCAGACATTCTCAAGTGATGGACGTTAAAGGGACACTATTGCCTTACATTGGGTTCTGATAGAATTATTCCCCCAGAAACTATAATTTGTAAATCTTAATATATAAATTTATGGTAATATTATTAGCAAGTTATACAATATAGACTTATTAATATTTATTGATTAGCAATAAAAATAAATGTATTCATCTAATTTTCTGAACATTTGCCTTATTTATTTTGTCTTGCACTCAGAACCTTTTTATATTACTATTTCGTTTTTCTATTTAACACAATCAATTAGAAAATACTAAGTGTCGTTATTTTTTAAAATACGTTTTTATTGATTTCAGAGAGGAAGGGAGAGGGAAAGAGAGAAACACTGATGAGAGAGAAACATCAATAGGCTGCCTCCTGCGCGCCCCACACTGGGGACCAAGCCTACAATCTGGGCATGTGCCCTGACCGGGAATCAACCAGTGTCCTCCTGGTGCATGGGACAACGCTTGACCAACTGAGCCACACTGGCCCGGGCAGTATAGTTATTTTTTTTTCATGGAGTTAATCATTTTTGTATAATAGTACTTATATTTTTGAAAAGTAATTTAGAGCTCACGTCTAAAGATTATTGTGGGTCGGGAGATGGCAAACATGGCCCCCGGGGCACATTCAGTTGCTGCCTGCTTTGTACATAATGTGTCACCGGAACACAGTCACAGCCCTGCATCCGTGTGCTGTCTGTGGCTGTGCTGCCACAGAAGAGTTGAGTAACTGTGACACAGACCATATGGACCGAAAACTAAAAGTATTTATTATCTGGTCTTTTGCAGAAAAAGTTTGCCAACTCCTGCTATAGACTATCAAAGCTTCAGGAGTTTGAAAAATCTTTAGTAAGTCAGTAAATTATTTCCCTGGTTATCAAACAATAATAGTTACCTCCAGAGAAGGTAACTCATATTCAAATGTTTGCTTAATCCAACACGATGCCATAAAAATAAAATGTGGTAAACATCTAGGAATTTGGAAAATGCCACAATTATTTGTTAAACTTGGATTTTCTGAAAACCACTTTTTGATATCTCAGGCAGATTATTTGATAACTATAATTCTTTTTTCTTTTTCACAATGTGATTATGAAACTATCAGACAGCAGAGTATTGTAATTGACACTTAGGCAATCCTGTGTGACCTAAACACATAACAATGATACATAAAATACAAAGAGAAAGTTGATTTACACAATTAGACTCAAAAAGAAGATAACATTGCCAAGGACTAGAAATAAAACAGAAACAAAAATGCAAGACTCATTCATAATAAAACTGATTATCAAACTAATATCAAGGAAAAGCTATTTAATAAAATGAAGGTTAAACTTCAGAAGTATTCCATTAAGAATCAAGAAGAAAACTATTTCTCTTATATTCATTTCCATTAAACATTGTAATAGATTTCTGAAACAATAAAATAAATGATGAAAAAGAAATAAATTAAAATATTGAAAAAAGGTACAGTTTGATTTTCAAAAGGGAATTGTTTGCAAGGAAAACCCATAGAAATTAAAAAAAAAATAAATACTAATAAAATCTATAAGTTAATTCACCAAAATTGTTAGAAACAAAATCAGCATATAATAAAGTTCCTGTTCCATTAGAATACTTGACCAGTCAATCAATTATAGCAACAAAAACTTAAAAAACTTAGAAATAAACCTAATAATAAGGATACGAGAACTTTTTTGAGAAAATTATGAAACAGTAAAACAAAAGAAAATCTGGAAATATATTACATACTAAGGGATATGAATTTTAAATATGTGATTTCATCCAAATTAATTTCTACTTTCAAGGCAATTTCAACCAAAATTTCCACATAGTCTTTTGCAAACTGGACAATCTATAATAAACTTAATAGGGAAGAGTACATGACCAAGAATAAAAATTTTAAAAATGTCATGTTCTAAAAAGAAGACAGAGAGCAGGAGTGTGTGGTATAAGAAGTGGGAGGGAGGCTTTCCCTTTAAGTGGGAAAGGTATATTATACAGCTCGAGTAAACTGGATTGTGGGGTATTGACAGAGAAACGGATAAAGCAATGGGATGGATAGAGAGTCCACCCACGCAAGGAGACTTAAAACATGAGAGAACCAGCATTACAGATCACTGGGGGGAGGGATGAGCTATTCAATAAACGTTGGTGGCACAATTGTTTATCCACATGAAAAATATAATTAGATTTATACCTCAAATTATGTGAAATATATGTATATTCTAATTTATTAATGCCCTAATTATGAAAAGTAGACTTTTAAACTTCAAAATTTACAAAAATATTGACAAAAGAGAATATTTTATGATCTCAGGGTAAGAAAGAGTTTCTTAAGTAATTAGACAAAAAATCACAACCATAAAGAAAAAAAGATTGATAAATTTGACTAAATTATAGGGGAAAAAAAGAATATTCAAAAAGTTACCATAAATGAAGTGAAAACAAAACAAAATCAAACAAGCAAGTCACAGATCTGAAAAGGGTGTTTGTAAGACTCATACAAACAAACAATTGATTCCAAAATATATTAATCAAACCAAACAAAACTTTTACACACCACTCAAAAAAAAGACCAGCAATCTAGTAAAAAATTCAACATAGAATATGAACAGAAAATTCTCAGAAATGGAAATCTAAGTACCTAGTAAACTTTGAAAAGGAGTTTCAATCTAATTAGAAATAGGCAAGCTAAAACAAGGGATTATATCATACCAGCCAAATTGGGAAAAGTTTTAAAGTCTGATAATACCAAGTGTTGGTGAGGGTTAACACAATGAAAATTCTTACCCACAAATAGTCGGGGCATAAGGGGGACAATCACTTTGGAGAGCAATTTTACAATGTCCATTCAACTGCTAAATACATAATCCAGAAAAATTCAGGTAGAAGTAAACAAGATTTATACAATACTGTTCACTGAATCAAGATTTAAAATGGCGGCAGAGTAAGTGGATGCTGCACAGACAGTCTCCCAGGACCAAACTGGAACTACAACTAAAATACAGAAAAAAATCCTGAATAATCAATGGAGGTCTCTCGGGAGAGGGCCCTGATACCTGAGGACAGAAAGTGAAGACAGGTAGAAGGGGTGGAAGTGAGAAAGGGCTGGCCAGGCGCCCACAGACAGCAACTGAAGTCCCAGAGAGATATCTCAGCCGTGGGGGGTTGTTCCTGAGAACCCTGGGTCTAATCCCCAAGCTGGGCCCCCCAGCAGTGAGCACCAAAACTGAGAAGGATACCCACATAACATCTGGCTGTGAAAAGGGGTTGCTGTCTGCCAAGGAGAGACGGCTGGAAATTCAGGCACCCTCCTAAAGAGCCAACACACAAAATTCCCTGCTGAGCCACCTACCTTGTGCTCTGGCAGAGGGAGGGCAGAGTGGACTGGAGCTGTATGAACAGAAGCCAGTGTTGGGGGCTCTGGGCTAAGAGCTCAGAAGGCAAACACCCCAGTTTCCAGTGCTGAGTCATTCCCTCACGCTGTGGAGGTCAGCTTTCTCATGCTGCATTAGCTCTACAGGCAACTTTGCCTGCGGGGGGGAAGACAGCTGACCCACCCTATTGGAAAACACCTTACCCTGTGGTGTGGAGATTGGAAAACTTGCCCTGTGGTGTGGAGTTTCTGAGGCCCAATAAGAGACTGAGAAAAACAATGAGCCTCCAGGCAGAAGCAATTACCCCACCTTGTTGAAAAAAACTTGCAACACCTGTTGGACGATTGCCCTCAGACAATCCAAGAGGAATTCTATCAGTCTGTAGGCAGAGGCAGTACAGTGGGGCCTTGTCTTACTTGAGTTTAATTCATTCCTAGACTGAGCTCATTAAAGAGCTCGTTAAGGAGCTCGTTAACTCAAATTACTCTATCAACTCATTGCAAAAAATCGGCCAAGAGACAGCTGGTATCTCAAAAAACTCATTAGTCGGGACACTCGTAAGTCAAGGCCCCACTGTACTCTCTCTTTTTTTCCCTACTGGCTGAGATGACCAGAACATGGCCACTCAGAAAGTCATTTGTTGAAGATGGCATAGCCACTGTCCTTCAGGTCTCTGAATCTAACCCACAAATGAGAGAACAAGAGAATTCTCCAGAAGAAGAGATAAATGAAGTGGAGATGAGAAATTTATCTGAATCATTGTTTGTAAGAGCAAAAGAATTGAAAATGATCCAAATACTCCATCAACCAGAAAATAAGTAGTGGTTACTCCCACAATGAAGTATTTATTATATAAATAAATTAATAAAAGCATGTCTAAATCTTAATAATGAGGAAAAAATGAGTTACATAACATAACAAAACAATATGTGCAGTGTAACATTAACATAAGGTTTGAAAAGTATAAAAAACATAAATATTACTTATGGGCATTATTGTAAGTGTAGTAGTAATGACATGAAAGCATGCCTGGAAATGAAAAATACAAATGCAGAATGGCAGCTACTCTGAGGAGACAGGGAGTCCAGCAAGGGTTCTCAGGTAGCATCAATGACATTTCAAATGCTTATCATTTTTAATCTTCAAGAAATTATTATAATAAACGTGAATTCAGTGTTTATTACATGCCAGGCACTTCCCTAAGTTCTTTACATGTATTAATATGTTTAAACCTTGTAAATCTATATGAGATATTATTATGCTAATTTTACATTTGGAAAAATGGAAGCAAAGAGAGGTTAAGAAACTTACCCAAAACTATACAGCAAGGAGCTTACTAGGTAACAGAACAGGGATTGCATCTAAGGACTATCACATGAAGTCTGTAGCCTTATCCCCCATTCTTAGAGGCCTGCTAGCCTGTGAATATGGAAAGATGCTGATATTTCATAGAGCTGGAGGACATGATGCTTTTAAAAAATGATATTACACTGTATAATTTTATTACATCACTAGAGGCCCGGTGCACGGATTCATGCACCAGTGGGGTCCCTTGGCCTGGCCTGGGGGGATTGGGCCAAAACTGGCTCTGCAACATCCCCTGAGGGGTTCCGGATTGCAAGAGGGTGCATGCCAGGCCGAGGGACCCTACCAGTGCATGATCAGGGCTGGAGAGGGACCTCGGGAGGGCTCCAGGGTGTCTCCTGCCCATCTCGCCCAGTCCCAATTGGCCGGACCCCAGTAGCAAGCTAACCTACCAGAGTGTGTGCCCCCTGGTGGTCAGTGTGCATCATAGCGACTGGTTGAACAGTCAAAAGGTCAGACACTTAGCATATTAGGCTTTTATTATATAGGATATAGATTTTAGTTTGAAAAAAGTATATGAATACTTTAAAAGAATCGTATTTATAAGACTAAGGCTTTCCAATCATTCAATTCCAATAACTTTTATCTAATAATAACATCGTAATAATGACAGTAAATGATTTTCAACCTTCCCTTGCTTCACAAGCCTTCTTTTACTTTTGTCTTCCAAGTATTCTTAAGCAGGATTCCTTAACAATGAGACTCTCAGCCCCACTATGAGAAACCAAACGTGGCCATTATTCCTTCCTGAAGGGAAGCCATCATGTGATTTAGTATTTATAGCAACTTAATCACAGCCATGGCACCCAGAGTTCCCTGCAGGAATGTACGGAGCAGCTGTGAGGGGCTTCTGTGCTTGGGGAATTACAGACACACTCACTAATGGAAACAGCAAGAGAAGGACATTGCCCAGATAACTGGAGTTTGAAGAAGCATTTCTTCCCTAAATCAGAGGCTATTGCGCTGTACTCGTGCGCTCTGAAAACAACCAGGATGTGAATTCTGTCCTGTTGTCCTGCGATCTCTGTGGAGACAGACAGACCGTGCCCGCCACTTTGTTGTCAGGAGTCTGAGCCATGCAGCGTGGGAATGAGCTGGCCCGGAAAGGCATGGGAGAGGAGCAGCTGGTCCCTAAGGCTCGGGGGGAAACCAGGCAACTGCTGGAACTGACCCCCAAACAGGAATGAATCAAGTTTGCCTCCATGTCGGCCATGTCTTCTCCTCATAAGCCAAAGGTATCTTCTAGAACAAAGAACCTTTTTCTAGATTAACCATTGATGTTATTTGTATCCAAGGAACACGGTTTTATTCTTGATCCCTAAAACCAATTCCATTGTCCGCCATTCTAGCCTCAAACCCCAAAGAATACAGCAGCTAAGAGAAGTGGTAGTGCCAAGGTGGGGGGGTGGGGAGAAGGGGAGGCCCCAAGCGTTGCGTAGTCTGTTGGTTTTCTGCTGCCCGCAATTGTATGCACCAGGGTGATTTTTTAAAATATATTTTTTATTTTAAAATATATTTTTATTGATTTCAGAGAGGAAGAGAAAGGGAGACAGAGACACATTGATCGGCTGCCTCCTGCACGCCCCACACAGGGGATTGAGCTGAAACCCGGGCATGTGCCCTGACCAGGAATCAAACCGTGACCTCCTGGTTCATAGATTGATGCTCAACCACGGAGCCACACCGGCCGGGCACACCAGAGTGACTTTGACCATGAATTCTGTCCTCTGTGATTAGGGGACTTGACAGGGGAAATGACTGCAAAGCAAGTGCTGCAGCAGCTCTTCCTGCAAAGCTCATGAGAGGCAGGGCCCGAGGGGAACGGACCGTGGTGTCTGCTTCCTGCCGGGAGGGAAGAGCCCCTTACCTTTCCCCCTGCTGGGCCTCGTGTGCTTGGGGAGCAGAATAAACGTGACCCGCTTTCGATCGATGCCATTGAACTAATGCCAAACTGAACATCATGATCGTGAAGACCCGCATGGGCGGGCTACTGGGCGTGGTCACTGTTGTCTTGGTATTAATTAAGAATACTCGCTTCTTGAAATTTCTATGTAAAGTGCAAGTCAAAGCAACTTTAGAATGCCTTGTGGTTTTTATCGGTATGTCAAATGCAATCTCCACAAAAATATGAAGACTTCACTGTAAATGCCAGAGGTCCAGCCTCGGTCCCCTCTTCCCACCAGCCCACCATCCCTGTGGGCTGCTCAGCACATGTGAAACCACCACAGCATATTTCCATATCCCACCCTCCATACAACACAGGCATTTTATTTATTTTTTTAATATATTTTATTGATTTTTTACAGAGAGGAATGGAGAGGGATAGAGAGTTAGAAACATCAATGAGAGAGAAACATCGATCAGCTGCCAAGGTACATGCCCTTGACCGGAATCAAACCTGGGACCCTAGAGTCCTCAGGCTGACGCTCTATCCACTGAGCCAAACTGGTTAGGGCAACACAGGCGTTTTAAACAATCATCATTAAACGCATGCATTTCTCACATGAACCAAAACATGGACTCACTAAACTAAAATGATTCACCTCGGTTTGCGTCATGCTCTCACTGTGGGACATGTCAGACCTGCAAGCTCGCTTGGCATTGGGACGCCGCTGGCCCTGTTTCTGTGAATCCTCTCTGGGCGACCGCGTGTTCCGGGGCCGCTGTTTGAAGGCAGGCATGTCTAGAGCAAAACGGGGAAGCGTCACAGGCTGGAGACGGGATGCTGAACTGCATGCAGCCCAGGGCCCGGCAGGGCACCCCCAGGACTGATTAGTGGTCTGATAGAGACTGCTGGGGAGAGGAGTTTTTGTTTAAAATTGCTGCCATGTGGTGATGTTTAAAAAAAAAAAAAAGCAAGCCAACTTTTGGTCAGTTTTATGATTAGTTTTAAACTGATTCACCTCCAGCCAATTCACCTCTCTATCGCCAGCAGGTGGGTGTGCGGCTCCCCTGCCCTGCCTCTGGGAGCTTCCACCCTCCTGCAGAGAAAGCCTAGAGCCCGGAGGCCTGAGGGCCTGTGCTCCGGTGGCCTGAGGGCCTTGGGCTGGGGCGGCCTAGGCCCTGGGCTGGGGCGGCCAGAGGGCCCTGGGCTGGGGCGGCCTGTGCCCTGGGCCTGGAGAGCGATGCTGTCCTTGGAACTGTCCTGACTGGCCGAGTCTCCATCACCTCAGACCTCCTCCTTCTCCTCACTCCCACCTTTCTACTGGAATCGCTTGCCTTGTGGGGAAGTCACCCCCAAACTGACCCTTTGGGGCTGAAGAGGTAGAAATGGCGTTCATCATACCAAACCAGGTGAGGGGAGAAACCCGTAATGAGGGTGGAAGGATTATGGGTAAGATCATTGCTCTAGAAAATAAATGGCTAGGATTGAGGTCTTGTTAAAGAATATGCTTTTTGCCCGGCAGACATGGCTCAGTGGTATGAACTAGGGCAGCAGTTCTCAACCTGTGGGTCGCGACCCCTTTGGCGGTTGAACGACCCTTTCACAGGGGTCGCCTAAGACCATCCTGCATATCAGATATTTACATGATGATTCATAACAGTAGCAACA
>NW_005353629.1:3508846-3518944 GCF_000412655.1 Myotis brandtii
ATGCTTTTCTTCTCTCCAGGAATGACTGAAGTCATTGGAGAGTTTGGCAATTTAAAGGAGATGGAAACAGTGCTGCATGGGAAAGGGACTCGCATGCACTGAGCATTCACTGCTCTCACAGGACTCTGTCTCCTTCAATCCTTTAGGCGTCATTTCTATTCTATAGCACAAATGGTTTCATATGGTGGGTGGTGATGGATAGGCTAAATGGCCATCTCAGATGGTGATTAAGGAAAATTGCATTTATTTAAGGGGAGGGGCTGGGAGACAGGATATCCCAGGAGAAGGGCTGCATGGCACCGCCAAGGGGTCACGGGGTCGAGGCTGGCAGGCCCAGGAGCTGGGGTTTCGTCCTTCTCTGCAGTCACTGCAGGAAACCTGTCTTCCGTGGGCCTGAGGCTGAGCTGGGCGTGGGAAGCGGGTGGAAGGCAGGCGTGCGCTGAGGTGCCTCCAGGACAGTTTCCAGTCCTCGTGTGGCCTGCCTCCTGGTGTCCAGCGAGCGTCTCCTGGTCCCTGTCCTCCTGTGGCGGGAAGCTTACACGTGGCCGTGAAGGGTTGCATTGCCCTACAGACCTGACGGTTTTGAGGATGAGAAGAGGGCATTCCCACGCTGAGCTGGGGCGAGCAGTATGGCAAGATCAGCTTTGGTTAAGGGTTCGTTGTGTGTTAGGCACTGAGAGACTTGCTTTGCAAAAAGCCTTGAAAACTATATATGTAAAAGGCTAATATGCAAAGTGTCCCCTCAGGAGTTCGACCTGGAAACAGAGAGTTCCATCACTTTGCTGACCACCAGGGGGAGGCACGGAACATGGCAGGCAACCAGTGGTGGAGGCGTGTGCTGAGGGAGCGAGGGAAGGTGGAGGCGGGGAATCTGATAGGCCCCGATTGCTGCCAGGCCTCTGGTATATTAGAATTGTCAGAGTCCAGAGGATGCAACTCAGCTCGGAGTCGATAACACTCAAACTTCGCTCACCCACATTCACATAAAGTAAGCTAGTCAGATTCAAACCCCAGACTCTCTCCCTCCATAAAATCTGCCTAATTTACTGCCGTATGTTTTTTCCCCGTGGAAGTAACTACTGGCTGAAGGCACTAAAAATAAGTCAGGCCAGACCTAAGGAAAGTCCGGTTGAGTCTGAAATACGTTCCATAAACCCTGTGTCCTGATTCTAAGGACCGGTGTCCACGGGGAAGTGGGATGCACGCTGGCTGCAGACCAATGCCCTTGCTGTCCTAGCTCGGCACACACAGGGGACAGGCAGGCCCGTTCAGAGGAGAAAGGATGACGTGGACAAATTGACAAGAACCCACGCAGTCACCACATCCGTGCTTCCATTTGGCACTTCTTTAAACTGGTAAGGAAGGTGAGCCAACACTTCTAGAAAATAACCTCAATCTGTAAAGTAGTCGGTGACATTTTGAAATTGTCAGTGGCATTTTTATGCTAAAGAAATGTCCAAAGAAAAGATTAAAATAATGTAGTTGCTACTGTACATAAACAATTGATAAGATCCTCGGAGGAAAAAAATTCTATTTTTAGAGGATAAATATAGAAATATTTGACAGCTTTTTGTTAGAAACAACAGAAGCCCATTTGGGGCAGGTCTGTTCTGACAGATCATGTAATAGTTTTGCGGTAAGTCACCTATGAGAATCCTAGCATTTTGAACAACACCAGTAAAAAATACTTCAGTTAGTAACACTGAGCAGATAAGGGAGATAGTCAATAATCTATAATAATAAAAGCATAATATGCTAGTTAGACTGGACAGCCGAACACCCTTCCGGACATCCTTCCGGATGAACTTCTGGATGAAGCCAGGGCTGTGAGAGCCAAGCCCCTTGCACGGATTTCGTGCATTGGGCCTCTAGTATTGTAATAACTGTGTATCGTGTCAAATGGGTACTAGATCATTGGGGTGATCACTTCATATAAGTGTCTAATCACTATGCTGTACACTTGAAACTAATATAATACTGTATGTCAACTGTAATTGAAAATTTTAAGAGTATTTTTAAAACCTATTTCTTAATCAGTATCTGATTTTGAGTTGAACAGTAACAAAAAATCCGTCGCTATTTTGTCATTGCCAAAGAATTATTTTTCATAAACTTTTCAATTCCAGAGGTTTTTCTTTATGACACTGTTGACTTCATTGTCAAAAATCTATCAAAAGTCATGTGGCAAATGGAAATCATAACTGCATTTTCCTTAATTTAGACAAATCACCCTCACTATACCCACTTTTGTTGGGAAAGGAAATTAATTTCTTATACTCTCCGCAGGCTAAAACGCTTGTCTATAGCACGCACATCAAAATCTTTCTCTTTCCACCTGCAAGATTGATTAATCTATGGGATAAAAAAATGTAAATCCTGGGGAATCTTGTCATGTTTATGGTCTGCAGAAGATGAATTCAAGCAGGATTTCAATATCACTTGGGCCTCTGGCCCCGAAATAATATAACCGTGTCGCCGGGGAAAGCCTGTGGGAACATGCTGTGCTGAGTAGTTCACAGATTCATAAAAAGTATTGATCAAGCGTTGTCTCCTCTAGTTCTAAATAGAGTATTAGAGGATTTTACTTTGTAGACTATCGCGGCCCAATAATGCTAAGCATGGCAATGAACACACACATGAAAATCAAATACAAACAAGAAACACAAAAGCATCTGGCTTTGCCTTTAACTCAGCCATCATCAGGTTAATGGTGCAGTCATGTATAGCGTCTCCTTTTAATTAAATAATTCGCTCCTCTCTGATGCACAGCTTTCTGCTTGGCCACGCTGGCTGTTTGGAGAAGCCGAGCTGGTAGGCAATGCCACCAGGAAATAATTTGTCCAGCTTCAACAAGAATCCAAAAAGCACCCACCCGCTTCCCTTCTGCTTATAATCTCCTGTCCATTTCCCTAAAATTTGCTGGTGCATTGGGTATTAAAATATTGACAGTTTCAACATGACAATGATAACCTGGACTACGTTTCTTTTCCTGTAAAATGTGAAAGGTAAGAGAGCTTTTTCAAGATTCCTGCGATTCTATAGTCTCATCGTAAGAACATTCGCTGGCATTCTTATGGTGCGGACACCTGGCATTTGAACGGCCCGTGGGAGGGCATATAGTTGTATTTCTACTTCCCTTTCTGCCGTCGTAGGCAAATTGGATCAGGTGTAGGTCAGACTGCCGAGTTACTCACATAGTTCCGTGGCTGTTTGTGGCTTCCCTTAAAATATAGTCACTAGCAGCGGACACACACACAAATTCCCATGGGTGTGTTCCAGCGCTCCTAGAACACATGCAACATGAAAAGAATGCCATCTCCCGCCTCCAGGAGGGGCTCAAGGCCTAGAGCAGTGATGGCGAACCTTTTGAGCTCGGCGTGTCAGCATTTTGAAAAACCCTAACTTAACTCTGGTGCCGTGTCACATATAGAAATTTTTTGATATTCGCAACCATAGTAAAACAAAGACTTATATTTTTGATACTTATTTTATATATTTAAATGCCATTTAACAAAGAAAAATCAACCAAAAAAATGAGTTCATGTGTCACCTCTAACACGCGTGTCATAGGTTCGCCATCACTGACCTAGTGGGTCCACCAACCTCCTTCAATCTGCTGGTCACTCTGGAACTTTGGTTTATTCTACCCACTTGTTTAAAATTTCTCTGGTTTAATAGTTAGGAGTTGTTTAATTTTGTATTTAGTTATTAATGTTATTAGTCAAGTTCTGGGAAGTACAGACTCTTAAATTTGATTTAGAAGCCACAAGCTTTTCAACAGATTCGGATTTCTCTGGGACTTACTCAGAGATGGACAGTGACTTTTGTTTCATCCATCATATAACTTCATGACTAGTACATGCTAAGCCACGCATGGGGATGCACCTCACTCTGGTGTGATTGCCCACATCACTAAAGGGAAGGTGAAAAAGGGGACATGTTGTTACGGTATTCGGATGTCTTTTGGTGATTACAGTGATTTAATAGTAACTTTAATGCAAAGATTAACTTACATGTTTTTCTGGTATGTTTTCTTTTTATAGTTGAGTAATTCCACACTGCTACAAATAACCTCTACCTGACCAGTAGCTCCTCCTTTTACATCTGTAATAATAAAAGTGTAATATGCTAATTATACCAGCCATCCTTCCAGACGACCTTCCGGATGAAGCCGGGGCTGGGAGGGAAGCTGGTGCCAGCAGCTGGGGAAGGAAGGCCTATTCTTGCATGAATTTCATGCATTGGGCCTCTAGTATCCAAGTAAATCACTATTTTATTGCTTAAACTAGAAAATAGAGAAAATTGGTATTTGGTAGATAAAGCAGATAAATGAGAAAAATAAATTAATACATATGTATAAAAATTGAACCTTAAATATATAAATAAAATAATGAAAATTAGAATACAAAACCAAAATATTCATTTTAAACAGGATTTTGCAATTGATTATTCTACTTAACCACAAAAATAGCGATGTAAGCTATATAAGTGCATTTAAAATGCTGAATATACCACATTAAGAACAGTGTTTATTTCACCATATAAGGATATCTTATTCCCTCCCAAAAGTGGAAAAGAATTCTAATTTAAAACAGTTGCATTGGGTAAATTGGAAGATAAACAGTTAAGAATATTTCAGCTTCTATCTTCAGAGGAGAAAGATCTGTGGAATGCTGAAGAATGGTCAATACCATTCAATGGATCATCAGAATCTGGAGGCATTTGTTCTGATGCTTTGTAGACACACCAGCCTTTGTCAGTCAGCAAACTTTTGTCAATAAATAGATTGCGATGAAAAGCAGAGGCGGAGTGAGTGAGGGCCAGAGCTGGTTCACTGTCTTTTTTCTGGCTTCACTCGGGTTTCACTTTCATTGTTCCAAAGGGCATGTCCTTCCCTGTCCTTCCCCGGTTCAGCTGTTTCGTTCCTGTATGGCACATGGCCGCCTGTGACTTGTCTTACAATCCTGCAGTTGTTCTTTCAAGTTAGAGAGAGAGAGAGAGAGAGAGATTGATTTTCCAAGACACTACATGGGGATTACGTTCTTTCAAGTTATTGAGAGAGAGAGAGAGAGAGAGAGAGAGAGGGAGAGAGATTGATTTTCCAAGACACTACATGGGGATTATATAAACTAGTTCTATATATTTGGTATAGGGATCAATCTTTGGAAGCAATACGTAAAATATTGAGTTAGGTATTTTGTGTTTTGTTTTGATTTCTATATCTTTTTACCTATACATGTTTTTCTTCCTCTCTCCAAAACAAACAGTTTCATTGAGTTGAGAAAACCTATAAGAGAAATTGGAGAAATAAGTTTTTCCTTGGAAATAGCCTCATGAGTCCTATTGAATATTAATAGCATAAAAGAATTTAGCTTCTTAAGGAAACAAACCATGCACTCCTATACTCTTAGGATCGGTGTGAGATTTCTTACTCATCGTGTAGAGAAACATGTTCCATTTTAGTAAGTAAAGGTGTTTTGTGGGGTGTGCCGGGCTCTCAGAACACCTGAAGAATGTGGTAGGAATCAAGATACAGGGTCACTGGTGAACTAGTGTAGCTATTTCCTGAATGCTTACTCTGTGCCCTGTCCATGTCTCTGACAGCTCTCTCTGAGACAGTGCCAAGTTCTCCTTTTCAGAGTACAGAGCTAAAGCTTTATCTAATCGCACTCTTTCTGTTAAATCATGTTACTTTCCTAAAGAAGGAGAACGTCAGCATATGCAGGGGGGCGGACACAATACCACAGACCCACCCAGGGCCAACGCCTCCTTCAGGCGCCATTCTGCCAAGAGGGCACTCGGATATCTGTCCTCTCTCTGCACCTCTGTCTGCCGTGCAAATGGTGGCTGGGCTCCCTGAGGCCAAACAGCACTGCCTTACAAGAGACATTTTCTGGAAACTTTATGAACACACGAAAAGGAATTGCTGTTAGAAATTCAGCTCACACTGAGGACCGCTTAATTCACTCTCCACTAAACTATGCAGAAAGCAGAGCCAGGGTTTGGAAGGCGGCAGCGAGATGCCTCCAGAACAGGGCACACATTCTCAATGGAGGGTGAGGACTGTGGGAACCAGTTTACCTCATATCCATGGGGTACCCTTCATTCATGACGAGGATGAATTGGTGGTAGAATCAGTGATGTTAATCTGGACAAAAGATGAGTCTGTAAAAGAAAGTGGTATACCTAGAATCCAGGGGGAAATTATAGTGGTGACGGGTGAAGAGCGAGGAGGGAGGAGGTCTACAAATGCGCAGCCATATCTTTCCTAAGGGACCAGGAAAGGGCCATCCTGCTAAGCCCAGGAGCGTGATTCAGGGGATTTGTCAGGTGGATGTGTTTGTTACAGATGGAGACATCCATCCCCCAGCACGGTCTGGCGTGGCCAGCCACAGGGAGAGTTCGGATGTAAACCAGTCACTTGCTTCTTCCCATAGTTACTGTCAACCCTCTGAAGACAGGACGCATTACCTTGTACGCACTCCTAGCTGTCTTACTCTGAGCAGCTATATTTCTTATTGAAAATAAATACAGTGGCATTTGAGTTTTCACAAGTATATCATCTTACCCTTCTGGATGTACTAAAGAAAGTAGAATTTCAGTGTGCAAACTCAAGATTAGTACAACTCTCATGGTCATTACAAATGATGACATTCTGAAAGGTGCAGTGTGATTTTATATAGTGAGTTTATGTATTTTGTGTGTATATGTATATGTATATGTACATATATCACATATATTACGTATATTAAGTTACAAAGTTATAATATAATCAGAGGCCCGATGCACAAAATTCATGCAAGGGCCTTGGCCCTCGCAGCCGTAGCAGCTTGCCTTGGCCTCGCAGCCCCAGCTTTGTCTGAAAGGTCATCTGGAAGGATATCCAGAAGGACGTCCAGAAGGTCATTCAGCTGTCTGGTCTAATTAGCATATTACACTTTTATTATTATAGATGAATATTATGTTATAATATGTATGTGATATATAATATATTCATATATATATATGGAGAGAAAGAGAGAGCGAGAGACACCCTGTATCTCTTTCTTTCTTTGGTGCTGAGCCATCAGTCTATACCTCACTCTATGCCTCTTCATCACTTCTCCTCCTGATCTGCCAGACACTTGGGGTTTTGCTCAAAGCCTTTCTTTCAACCACCCCTCCCGCCACAGCCTGCCAAAGTGCGCTTTCGATAAAAAGGAAGCAAAACTGATGGTCCCAGCCCAGTTTAAGGTTCAGAGAAACTTTGCCAGAAAAGCTAAGCAAGCAGTATGACAACTGGAGGTCAGAGCCATGGCTGAGGGGACCAGCCACCTGCGCAGAGGGAGGGACCTGCTGGACGGAGGGCCGCAGCCTTGATGTTGCTGGCATGGAAGCTGCAGATCTAAGGGAAGAACGAGCCCACACTGGCATTGCACCAGGGAGGATGTGCGGACTGAAGAGCCTAGTTCCCAGGGTGCCCACAGAGCGGCCGCCGGATGGCTTTTGCCGCTGCTCGAGATCAAAGTGACTCTGCTCAACATCCTCGATCATCTGAAGCGCTAACGCGTGGATGGGAAAGGTCCACATCTTAAACATCTGTGTTCCCATAGGCTCCAACTTTCTCCTTAGCATTCTCTGCTTCAAAGCCTGGACCTCGGGGAGGTCAGCTCCTGTCCAAAGCGTAGTCTACAGAGGCCTGCAGCATCTTAGGACTTCAGAGGCCGCCCTGAGCGCCGCCCTGAGCGCCCGCACCCCCACAGAGAGAACCACTGTCGGTTTCCTGTTCTCTTCTCCACTCTTGCCCACTGCTTTGACGTCTGTGTTCTTTGGTCAGTGTTTTGATCATGTAAACTCTCAAAAACACAATCAGTCTGGAACAATTTGGGATGAAAAGGACAATCAACTACCTTCGCCATTCAAATATTTGCTGTCTGTGGATTTGCCATCTGTGGGAAGCAGAATCCTCGGAGCTCACAGGATTCCCAGCCCCTGGTACACGCACCATGCCTCAGTCATCTGGTGACACACTAGTGAGCTGCTGCGGGGAAGAGGACCTTGCACGTGCAGTTAGCTCCAAAACCAGGCGCTGGAGACAGAGGGGTCACAGACAAGGAATGCGTGTGGCCTCTAGCAGCCGAGTGGGGTCCCCAGTTGTGTCCCTGAAAGGAAATGGGGACTCGGTCCTAGAACCACAGGGAACGGGATTCTGCTTAGGGAAGAGGACTCTGAGCTCCAGTTGGGAATGTGGCCTGGACCACCCTTCACATCAGCCTGTGGATGCTGAGCAGAGAACCAGGAAGGCCAGGCCAGGACTCTCACCTACAGAAGGTCAGCTAGGGAGGGGGTATTGCACTCTGCTGCTCAGTGTAGTGAGCTGTTACATGGCAATACAATACTGTCCAACTACTTTTTATCTATTGACTTATGCTGCAGGTTCGATAGAGTTTGCCTTCCGGTTCACTTCCTAAAGCTATTGCCAGGAATATAAGTTCAGAATTGAATTCTACATACAAAGGAGGGTTCTGGGGTTAAAATATAAGAAGCATATATATCTGAGTCCAACGTATTTCCATAGAAGGCCTTATCGTACATCTAAGGACTTCTAAGGATAATTTTTAAAGGTCTTATCCAAATCATAACCTTGTCTAGTCAGCAGATATAAAATATAAACCATTTTTTAATTTGTTAAATGTATAAAAGGCTTCTCTCACTTTTCATTCCTTTTCCAGTTTCCTAAGATCATGTCCTAAATCAACTATTTTCACCATATATAGTCCATTGGGTCTATATTGGTATATTTGGTGTATATTTGAGAATTTTTAAGCTGTATATTTTCTTTCCTAAAACATATAATATAATTTTTATAATTCTGTATTAAATGTATATTTGAGGTTATAATTATCAACATAGAAAGAAGTCAGAGATACGTTAATTCAGTAATAATATTATTTATTGTTGAAACTACTAATTCAATGGGGAATATTTTAGATAATAATGTAGGCGAGAGCATACATACATAAGGGAAAATTGATATTACGAAGAATTAATACGATAGTGAGCTGGTACTCCAAAGATATAACTATTTAAGACATAAATATTCATGGATGAAACAGGAAAAAATAATGTCAAGAAAAATAAATGTTTTTTTCTACAAGTGCACAAAATAATAAATGTTCTCACCAGTGGATTGTGATAGTAAAAAAAATAGAAAGAATAATGTCATCAGGGACCCAAAATGTTATCCACTGATTAAACCTCTTTGGGGACCCAGGCGCACGCAAAGATGCCTGGGAATGAGCTTGAGAAAGAGAAAATGTGGATGAAAGGATGCTACTCGCCTGCAAACACTGGACATTAAACCTGAAAGGCAGCCATGCATTACTCCATGCTGCTACCGCGGAAGTGATAACGGAACTCACAGAGACTCATTATAACTTCATCTTCCAGAACGCCCCCGGGAGACCATCTGCTCCCTTTGGGACCTAAGGCTGATCAATAACTTAATGAGGTAAATTTGTGTAGTCGAAATAAATGTATGACCCAGTCCAATTTAACTGGTTTTTAAAGGTCTTTACTGCTGTTCTGTCCTAAATATCTTTAAATATTTTATGTCCTTAAATACCTCTTCCTATCAAAAGTATTTGTGATGATATTTTGTGTTGCTAGTAACTCTTTTGAGTATTTTGGGAACTAGGGCAGTTTTTTTGAAGTCCTCTAGATTCACACTCTCAGTGATTTAGTAAATGCCATCCGAGGTCCTAAAAAGAAAACTCTTCGTGCTAAGCATAGCGTTTCACTGACCAAAATAATGTGATATCTTACTCATAGTTCAATGCACACTGAGCTGCCTAAAAAAAAAAAAAACAGAAAAAGGAAGCATTTAGGTGCTAAGGATCATAAAAATAGCACTTGCAAGAATTTTTAATTTGTAAAAAAGAACAGTTCATGGGGACCTTTTAAATCCATTACTGGAATACCATACCCGCCACAAGGAACTGTTATAAGTTACTTTTCTAAGTATTAAGCTATATGATTTTATTTTTGCTAAAGATTAGCATTTACCTGCATGATAAAGTGAAGTTGAAAAGCATATAATAGAACTATATTATCATTAAA
>NW_005353629.1:3519651-3521378 GCF_000412655.1 Myotis brandtii
AGGATATTTTTCCATTGATTTTTAGAGAGAGTAGGAGGGGGAAGAGACAGAGAGAGAAACATTGATGTGAGAGAGACACATCGATTGGTTGCCTTCTGCACACATCCTGACCAGGGCCTGGGCTGGGAAGGAGCCCTGCAACTGAGTATGTGTCCTTGACTGGAATCGAACCCGGGATCCTTCAGTCGCAGGCCTATGCTCTACTCATTGAGCCAAACTGGCTAGGGCCAGATATATTATTTTTAAGAGACAGCTGATTAATTATCCCAGCAAATGTTGATTTTAGGCAAACATGGACAGACCTAGTCCAAATCATTATAAAGTCTACAGCACTGGTCTTTCATGAAATCTCTAACAGTGACTATTTCAGCAATAATAAAAATGCTTGCAGGCCTATGCTCTACTCATTGAGCCAAACTGGCTAGGGCCAGATATATTATTTTTAAGAGACAGCTGATTAATTATCCCAGCAAATGTTGATTTTAGGCAAACATGGACAGACCTAGTCCAAATCATTATAAAGTCTACAGCACTGGTCTTTCATGAAATCTCTAACAGTGACTATTTCAGCAATAATAAAAATGCTTGACTGAAATTTTTGAAGGGTTATAACAAGTTCAAAGTTCAACTGTGTGTTGATAAGCAGAGCTCTATACATTCTGAGGTTCAGTTTGATATATAACAGTACCTGAGTTGCCACTGGCGAGTTTCCCATAGATTACATCTCTCTATTCTGTACGCTTCTTGCCAGTCCTACGCTGAGGCATTTATTCAGGCCACGCTCATCTTCTGCCTAGATTAATGCAACGCCCCCACCCACCCCTTCTCTGCCTCCAGCCCTGGGAACTTTCCACACTGCAGCCAGCGTGAACTCTCTGAATTGTTATTACTTGCTTACTCCCCCATTCTCCTCATTGCTTTTGGAATAAAGATTAGATCCCTTAAAGCAACATACAAGACCCCTAACACCTGCAACTTCACGTTACTCAGGCCGCTGTATTTTATGCTCCTGCCACATCGAGCCACTTCCTGTTCTACAAACATGCCACGCTCTCTCCTGCCCCTGGATCTCCTCAGATATGGAGTTTTTTTAATGACAAAAAAATCCCCTTTTTTCCTTTCCAATCTTCAAATTTGAATTTAACTGTCACTTCTAGAAGTTTTGTTTTTTTCTGCCCAACCACGGTCCCAAGGTTAAGTGACTATGACAAAAAATCCCCTTTTCTCCTTTCCAATCTTCAAATTTGAATGTAACTGTCACTTCTAGAAGTTTTGTTTTTTCTGCCCAACCACGGTCCCAAGGTTAAGTGACTTGCCCATCTCGTTCCCTAACGTTGCTTATGGCCGGACTCTGTTTTCTTTTCATTTATTTACTAGAGTCTCGGTGCACGATATTCGTGCACTGGGGGTGGAGGGTCCCTCAGCCCAGCCCGCGCCCTCTGGCAGTCTGGGACCCCTCAGGGGATGTCCGCCTGCTGGCCTCCCCATGGGGAGTGGGCCTAAGCCGCAGTCGGACATCCTTAGCGCTGCCTCTGAGGCGGGCCGCTGCATTGGCCAGCCGTTAGCCTCATCTACACTCCACCAGGGCAGGGTGGGGAAGGCAACATTTGGATGTGGACGGACCCACCAAGTGATCTAATATTATGAGAGCTCGAAAACAACAATGTTGAAACAATGCCACCAAGACTGGGAACTGTTGTGTGTGTGGGGGGGGGGGCATTTATTAT
>NW_005353629.1:3521610-3532297 GCF_000412655.1 Myotis brandtii
TTTTTTTTTACTTACACCCTGTTTTGGACTGTACAGTGTTCCCTCCCAAATTCATATGTCGCAGCCCTAACCATTACGGCTGCAGAATGTCACTGCATAAGGTCTGTAAGGGTGTGATTAAGTTACAATGAGGTCATCAGGATGGGCCATCATCCAAGAGGATTGGTGTCCTTTAAGAAGAGATTAGGACACAGACAGATGCATGGGGAAGCGATGTGAAGACATAGTGAGAAGGTGGCCAACTACAAGTCAAGGAGAGAGAGGCCTTATAGGAAACCAACCCTGCCACACCTTGATCTTGGACTTCCGGCCTCTGGAATTGTGGGAAAATAAGCATCTGTTGCTTCCGCCATCGGTTGGTGGTACTTTGTCATGGCAGCTCTAATTAAATCACCCTCAATCATAATTCCTGCAATTTTTAGCGGACAAATTTCCTACATCCCTCTAGGATGCATTTTCTCGCATGAATTATGTCACCTCTAAGAGTTTTGGACAGCCCACCAGTTTGTAACATGAGTAGAACAACAGCAAAATAGTGAAAACGGATCTCAAATACCAGGAATGCTGCCAGCATTCTTCAGGCAGTGAGCGAGGGCCTGCTGCTTCCTGTCATCAGAGAGCCCATGGGATCCAGTTCGTGGGTGTGCAGTTCCAACTGGGTACGGTTCTTTAACAAACACTAAAACCTAGCAAGTCTCTGAGTTGCTGTTGTTTTCGGGTGGAAAAGTCCAAAGAGATGGACGATTTCAGTGGGAATGCCACTGGTAAAAATGTAAGAACTCAAGAAATCTTCCCTCTTCAGATCACTTTAGCCAAATGAAAGGTTCATTCATAACCACATCAAAATCTCTCCAGAAATAAGTATACGGCCGACCCTAAATCTAATCAGACATCTACCGGGTGAGTTATGATTTTCATTAAAAATGTAGGCTAGAAGCAAAAATAATTGACTTGCTACATTGTGTGTGTGTGTATGTGTGTGTGTGTGTATGTGTGATGCAGACATAAGGGGTCCTTATATTATGATTAACAAACTAATCATTTCCACACATCTGGAACAAAGTGCACATGGAGAATATTCCTAAAGGAGAAATTATTCTCCTTTAAAAGATGTTCCAAACCATGAAATGATAACACAACCTCTACATTAACTCATGATTGGTGATGTATATTCACTGTCAACAAACAGCAATCTGACGCCCTATACTCTCAGCCCTGCCGTGGCTTCCCAGTGCACATAAAAGACTGGGAATGCCTTCCCATGTCCCACCACCCCTCCGGGAACTGCCCCTTCCTACTCACTAGCCTCCGCTCATAAGGTCTCACCGTGCCGCTGTCCATTTGGCTGCCTTGCTAGTCCCTAAATACACCAAACTCTCACCTCAGGGCCTTTGCACGTGCTGTTCCCTCGGCTTTGGGCTTAGTTTATTCCTTCCCATCTGTAAAGACTCAACTCTAACATCACCTCCTTTCCTGGACTATCTCATGTCTGCTTCCCCCTATTAATTCTCATGTGACCCTAGCTATGTCCTATAGAGACACTCTTAGTCTTCACTTACCATGTTGATTTAGCTTTCATACTTGTTCAGTGTCCTTTTCCTGCTAGAGCACAAGTGGATGTAACTGGTAGCGTACAAGAAGGCAAATAGCTTGTTTTTCTTGTTTACAGGTCAATCTCTAGAGGCAACTGTGCAGATGGAGATGCTCAATAGATATTTAATGAATAAATAAATGATAGGATTTCCATATATACATGTATGCAGTATTATATAACCCTTCATGCTTTCAATCTTAGCCCATTTTCTTGACAATATTTTTGTTTTTTCAAAACTTGGAGGCATGCTAGATTATTTGGTCTTTTTCATGGGTCTTATTTTAAATTTCATTTTACTCCATCGAATGAATAAATCATGCTTGCCTTCCATATGCCAGGCACCGTACTAGGCACCTGATGTGACTCTGTACTCTTCCTCCCAATCCTCTCTCCATTTTCCGTAGTTCTCTGAGATCACGGAAGAACAACCGATACAAACATTCTTGGGATTTGTGTGCCCTCAACACTTTCATCTGAAGCTGGAAAGAGAAATGCTACGCCCGCAGACCTGTCATTCTGTTGGTGCTGCGGGTCCGTTTTCATTATTGTAGGTTCCTACCAACCCCTTGTACTATACAGTGGTTACACGCCATAAAGGATGGCACCACGACCTGGGTAGCCCTCTGTTTTATTGTCCTGCGTCCGAGAAATACATGGCCAGGAGGAGAAGCTTTGGGGAAAGGCGTTTTTCTCAGGCAGGAACAATTTCCATTTGAAAACGAATGTTTAAAGGAGGCCAGTTCCATCTGCTAATGTGACAGGTGACCTGACACCTATAAAAAATGCACTGGTTCTGTCTCCAGGCTCTCTCATATTCCAGAAAAGCAGGCAGGAATGGTAAACTCTGGCCTTTGATTTCCCCCGCACGAGGCTGTGTCCTTGCTCGTGAGGTGATGCTTTGCTACTCTCTGCTCGCCCTTCAAGCTGCAGCCGTAAACGTGTTCACCGCCTACGGTAATGCGTTATGGTCAAGTTAAAACCACTTAATCCAAAGGGTGATTTGAAAGTTTGCTCATAACTAGGGAGTGTCTATTGAACATTCCAACTGTGTGTGTTAATTCCGGGCATTTACCACATGACAATAAAGCCATTAAGTGGGACATATGTGTTCCCATATTCCTTCTAAAGCCTTCACTCTCCTTCCTGCTTCTTCATTACATTGACACGCATGTCCCTTTCCTCTCCCGGGAAAGTCCCCGGGCAGCGGGAGGACAGATGTCTCCTGTGTTGGGGGAGATCTTTGCACGTCTAACCCAGAGGTGCAGACAGCGCTCAGAGGATGGCAGACTGGCATTTCACCGCTCTGCTCGTGGTGGTGGTTGGGAAAGGAGAGACGGGGAGTTCTGCTGGTGCAGGATTTGCCTCTGTGCATGTGATTTAGCGCTTCATGCAGTGCAGTCAAATGTGTCTGCAGAATGCAGACTGAACATCGAGGTGCAGATTCATGGTCCGCCCATCAAAATGCAAAATGAAGCATAAAAGACGAGCCAGCTCTGATGCTGTGGAGGCATCTGACGTGGTCCCTCAGCGTTGACAGATGGCACTGAATCAGTGACAAGCTACAGAGTTCCTCTCCGCTGGAGAACTTTCCAATGTAATACTGGGATGGCGACGTTAAGAATTCAAGTGCTCAGCACAGTGGCCAGAACATAAACGTGAACCAGGAGACCAGGGGGGAGACGAAGCAGGTACGAGATCTTGAGGGAACAGCGATGTCATGTCGTGGAGGTGTTTTTATGATTCCGACAATTAGATGCTTAAAACTGATTCTGCGTGAACTTCACTATGCCAGCTGTGGGAGGGAGTTGCATGAGGATGTGTCCCTTCTTGGAGAGTTTATTCTTGGGGTCACCATATTCTGAGAAGTGTTTTGAGAGTGGAACTTAGCAAGAGCTCATGTCCACGCCTTGCTGACTTTCACCACAGCACCTAAGAGTCAAGTCCCTTTCATCACTATAAGAAATAGTATATTTTTCCCTTGAACATAGTCTCTCAGGTTTTAACTCTCACACTTGTGAATGCTCACAAACACAACAGCAAGAACATGGATATTTAGTAAATATGGATTTCTTTCCTTTCCTCTGAGTACTAGGAGAGAATTTTTAACTCGTTTTTTAATGCAAGCAGGGAAAGACTTCAAAATAGAGCAAATCTCCAAATAGCATTTAGAATAAGTGTGTGTTGATATAGATTCAGAAAAAGTAATTAACTAAAAAAATAGGAATCTAATAGTAGGAAGCAGAAGGGGTTCTGTTTTCAGCTCTTTTGAGTATCAACTTTAGGAAATAATATTGGTAATACACTGCTGCTACGATAAATTTTATGAGGCTAACAAATATAAGATTTCTTGAAGTTTACATTAATTTTTCATCTTCTACATTCGTTTTCAATAATCATGACTTAGTGCTCAGTGCGGCAGCACACAAACTAAAATTGGAACGACACAGAGAAGGTTAGCATGGTCCCTGCGGAGGATGACATGCAAATTCGTGAAGCGTTCCTCATTTAAAAAAAATAATTATTTACCTTCATTTAAAAAAAAAAAATCCTGCTGTTAACAGTACATTTAACTTTGACTAAACAGTCAGCAAGAAGTCCTCAAACAGGCAAGGGCAGCCACGGAGGCCTGTATCCCTCGGGGCTGCACTGATGTTAGGTTTGGCGAGGGGAACCTCATTTCACAGACACTCCCACTGCCGGGCGAGGAAATGTCTTGCTGTGTGGGAGAGCTTTCTCTTTTATTAGATAGGATAGTATATTTTTCCCTTTAACATAGTCTCTCAGGTTTTAACTCTCACACTTGTGAATGCTCACAAACACAATAGCAAGAACATGAATATTTAGTAAATATGGATTTCTTTCCTTTCCTCTAAGTACTATGAGAGAATTTTTAACTCATTTTTTAATGCAAGCAGGGAAAGACTTCAAAATAGAGCAAATCTCCAAATAGCATTTAGAATAAGTGTGTGTTGATATAGATTCAGAAAAAGTAATTAACTAAAAAAATAGGAATCTAATGGTAGGAAGCAGAAGGGGGTCTGGTTTCTGAGCTCTTTTGAGTATCAACTTTAGGAAATAATATTGGTAATACACTGCTGCTACGATAAATTTTATGAGGCTAACAAATATAAGATTTCTTGAAGTTTACATTAATTTTTCATCTTCTACATTCATTTTCAAAAATCATGACTTAGTGCTCACTGCGGCAGCACACAAACTAAAATTGGAACAACACAGAGAGGGTTAGCATGGCCCCTGCGGAGGATGACATGCAAATTCGTGAAGTGTTCCTCATTTAAAAAAAAATAATTATTTACCTTCTTTTAAAAAAAAATCCTGCTGTTAACAGTACATTTAACTTTGACTAAACAGTCAGCAAGAAGTCCTCAAACAGGCAAGGGCAGCCACGGAGGCCTGTATCCCTCGGGGCTGCACTGATGTTAGGTTTGGCGAGGGGAACCTCATTTCACAGACACTCCCACTGCCGGGCGAGGAAATGTCTTGCTGTGTGGGAGAGTGGATTAGAATTCCTCTCCACCCGGAAATGCCATATTTTACCTTAGGATACATCATTGACATTCTCTCTTTATTTCATCACACCTCTTAGAGCTTGCTTGCTCTTTCTCTCTTTCAATCTCTCTCTCTCTCACACACACACACACACACACACACACACTGAAAAGAAAGCTGTTTTGATTTTTCTTTTACTCCCAGCAAATCATTCCCTTTTCCTGTAGGCTTATAATTCTAAATTAATGATATGTGATTCAAATTCATTCATTAGTTAGCACCTTATTAATTTTTGTATCCAAGGTACCAACACAGGGTGCCCAAACTGACTAGCTAGCCATGCTTGGTGAATTAATTAGTAACATATTTGCAAGGCAGGCTCCATATTTCATCCCCACACTGTGGGAACTTACAGTAGGAAAGGCCTCTCATCAATTCAGGCCACTGCAAATTGTGTTTTGATTTTGACTTAGGGTCTTCAAGTCATCCATCAATATCTTGATCATCCATGTAAAAAAAAAAAAAAACTGAACCCACTTCAGGAAATAAAAATGTATGTGTCCAAATATTAGTTTAGAGGGAAGGATTGTATTTTTTGGTAAAGGTAAACTCTTCCCATAGGATTTTCCCCATTACATATGTAAAACATAATTTCTTTATACAGAAAACATTTTTATTTCCACATTTTACGTGTTTCCAATTTAGGTATTTGTACATATAAACATTGTTTTATAACATTTTATTGCTTAGGACTTAAAAGGAACTATTTGGAAAGGTTTTGTATTTTATTATTTTGAAAGGAAATTCATACTTGCTTTGTTTAAGAAATTACATACACAACTTCCCTAGTGACTTTGATCTTCCTAAAATAACTGCAAGTACTTTTATTCAATCAGCCGATCAATGCATATTTATTGACCTGCTCTGTTGACCAAGACTATTCAATACTGACTTTTCTAATTTATTTGATCTTGAATCATTGCTTTATTTGGGCAGCAGATTCATAATAATGGCAACACATTTCATTTTGTTTTTATTTCTTTAATAGAGGCCCGGTGCACGAAATTCATGCACGGGGAGGGGGGTGTCCCTTAGCCCAGCCTGCACCCTCTCCAACCTGGGACCCCTCGGGGGATGTCTGACTGCCGGTTTAGGCCCGATGTGGGATTTTCAGACATCCCTCTCACAATCCGGGACTGCTGGCTCCCAATGGCTCGCCTGCCTGCATGCCTGATTGCCCCTAACCACTTCTGCCAGCCAGCCTGATCACCCTTCACCTCTCCCCTGCCAGCCTGATCAATGACTAACTGCTCTCCTACCATCCTGGTCACCCCCAACCCCTCCCCTGCCGGCCTGGTCGCCCCTAACTGCCCTCCCCTGCTGGCCTGATCATCCACAACTACCCTCCCCTGCCGGCCATCTTGTGGCTGTGGGCGCTGCCATCTTTGAGGGTGTGACAGTCAATTAGCATATTCCCTCCTTATTGGCTGAGTGCTGCCATCTTTGCAACAGCATGAGGGTAAATTAGCATATTTCCTCTTTATTAGATAGGATAATTATCTTTTAGTTTTTCTGTTGACCAATATTATCTTTTCATACAATTTAAAGTTATTAAATCTTTAGAAATTATAATTAGTCTTCATTTACTATTAATCCAATATTATTTTGAATACTTAATTTGTGCTTTAGTTATATATATCTGGTCTTTATTGGTTTTCTTAATTTTTAAGAAATAATCTCTCCCCTAAAAAAAACAAGTGTTACAGACTAGAGCTCACAGAGCCAAATGTTTTTTCTTTATTTTCCCATAACACCATAATTTTGGTCTACCTCAAATTGAATAATTTGCTACACTGTGTTTGGCGTAGCAGGAGTAAGTAATTATGCTTGGAGACCCCGCCTAGCCTGTAAGGATTTAATGCTCTACCCTTGGCCCTATTTAAATAATCCCTGATATTAACATGATAAGGAGTTTCCTTCGTAAATTTCAGAGAGGAAGTTCTACTTGGTACAGCAGCGCATTCTGTGTCCTGTAGACCAACTTCAGATGCCCAGTTCCGCCTTGTTCCAGTCTGCTCTCAGTTTGGCTTTGAATTTCTCCGACTGAGGAAAGTGCCACAGCGGCCTCTCCTTTTTATTAGAATTCATTTTGGATGTCACGAGGCAGATGCCTGGATATGTGTAGCTGAGTGATCATCCAAATGCTTAAGCAAAACAGGGGATGTTGACCAGATGTCATTAGAGGTTTGACGCGTTCTCAGGGCCCATCTGGGTCAATGACCTCCAGAACCACAGCTTGATAACCCTGAGCCCAGGGAGGGAAGGCTGGCCCACCTTCGAGGACCCAAATCCTGTTCCCCAGGACTCTTTCCATTTCACCTCGCCAGCTTACGCTTTTAAAACCCCATTTTAAACCTCTCTTTCCCTAAGAGTTGTTTATTATTTTTTAAAAAATATATTTTTCTTGATTTCAGAGAGGGAAGGAGAGGGAGAGAGAGAGAAACATCAATGATGAGAGAGAATCATCGATTGGCTGCCTCCTGCAAACCCCACATCGGGGGTTGAACCCACAAACTGGGCATGTGCCCTGATGGGGAAATCGAACCGTGACCTCCTGGTTCATAGGTCGACGCTCAACCACTGAGCCACGCCGGCTGGGCTAAAAGTTGTTTATTTTTATTGTTCCCCCAGAAAAGTCTGCAGTCAGTGGCTCTGTCATCTATTACCAGGGGCCTGCCATTCTCCTCTTCTGCTTCAGTGCTCTCTTGCTCATGAATCGACATAAATCGTGTTCTTTCCTTATTTTTATTGTTTTACTCCTGCCCCACAGAATAAGAGAAAGAAACATTAAGGGGAAGCCGCTGTAGCTATTGGACTATATCCTCTACTGACGCCTATAAAATCCTTTCTTTCCAGGTAAATATATCTTTACTTCTCCTCAACAAAATAGCTGGAGCCATAAATATGGCGGCTTAGAGAAATCTACCACCCCCATGTGGCCTTGTACATTTCGCTTAATGCATTCCTGCTGAGCTATTATTTGGGCCATTCATAAAGCCACGTCATCACTGAGAACCTCCTGGTGAAAGAAGAGCACAAACCCAAACATAGCAGGAGCTCTCTCCTCAGAGTGCTGTGCTCACACCTTAAAGGAGCTTTTCTTGCCTGGCCCCTGTGGCTCAGTGGTTGAGCATCGACCCAAGAACCAGGAGATCACAGTTTGACTCCCAGTCAGGGCACAGGCCCAGGTGGTGGGCTCGATCCCCCGTGTGGGGCGTGCAGGAGGCAGCCAATCCATGATCCTTTCTCATCACTGATGTTTCTTTCTATCTCCCTCTCCCTTCCCTTCCTCTCTGGAACCAAAAAATATATATATAGATTTTTCAAAGGAGCTTTTCTTGTACATACAGATACTAGGAAGATCGCCTTCCTTACTCTTTCCCTCCTCCTCTACCCCTATCTTCCTTATACACACTTTTCACCAAATGTGAGCAGCCCACTGGGCTCATTCTTTATATTATTAGTTACATTTTCGAAGTCAAGTTTAACTGCATGTCTGAAGCGGAGCCCAGTGCTATTTGCACAGAGATGGCGAGCTCTTCCCTTCACAAAGGAACTCTTCCTATCAAATGTACCTTGAGATCCGATGCCGAAACTTCTTTTATCACCGTAATTGTTACGAACCTACACATTAAAGGATCAATGATCCATACGCTTCACACTTGCCAGAAAAACAGTCAATAGTTAAGCATTTTAAGGAATTCAAAGAACTAAACAAAATTAATCGACTGGAGAGTTTAGAAACATGCTGTGAACCAATGTTTAGAAACAATTCACTGTGTCAAAATTAAATCGGCTCAACTACAAAATTTACAAGAGCGGTATTTTCACTTAACCATACAACTCCCAGCTCGATGCAGTCAGAAGATGTATCTTATCCTGGAGCTTGCTACCTTTCTTTAGGCGATTCTTTGGTCTTTTGTTCATCAGCTTTGGATAGTAACAACATTCAATTTCCTTAGTCATTGAAAATATTTTAATGGCTTTGGACAGAGGTTTGCAAGTGGAAGACAGTTCACAGTTCTGTTGGATTGGCTCTGACAGATGAATGGAACACACTCTAAAGACTAGAAAACCCTACAGTAGACTGGCAGGGGGCAGCCGCACACCCATCAGGCAAGCTCAGAGTTGACCTCATCATATCCAGTTTCCCCCATTAGCCACAAAAACCTTAAGAATTTAGTAATTCTAGAGTTTTAATGATAGTCTCGCTCAACTCTTTTTTTTTTTTCACAAACGAGAATGCACAGACCACAAAAGTGGTGCGCCTTGCAGCGGCCAAGGCAGTGGTCAGCAAACTTCGGCTCGGCAAACCGCGGCTGGAGAGCCACATGCAGCTCTTTGGCCCCTTGAGTGTGGCTCTTCCACAAAATACTGACTTCTGCTCATGGGCCAGGAAGTTTCCATCACACTGTATGTGCGCACCCACACGTGGTATTTTGTGGAAGAGCCACACTCAAGGGGCCAAAGAGCCGCATGTGGCTCCAGAGCCGCGGTTTGCCGACCACGGGTTAAAGCACAGATCCCCGGAGTCCCCTGGGGTGCCTGCCCTGCTCTGGCGGGATGAACCGTCACAGCTCCAGGAGGTCAGAGAACATGGGATGGGATGGCCCCCAGGGACCAAACCAAAGGCGACCGGGTGGTACTGGTGAACGCAGTCAATAAGAAAGCTCGCCTCACCGCGGGCCTGCTAAGTACACCTCGGAGACAGGCCTTGCTTCTCCTGGAGTCCAGCTGCGGGAGGGGAGGTTGATTCTGATGATGGACGAAGACCTCACAGCAGCGAGGAGACACTGAGTTACATGTTAACAACAAACCGGCAGACATACACGTTACAAATAAAACTCTTATAACAAAAAATCAAACGGGCTCTGTTTAAAGAAACCAGAATCGGGCGAGCAAGTCCTCTGATGGTGTTTGTTCCCCAACCACATCTCAGGGCCACCAGGTGAGTTACTCCTGAGCCATTCGTAAGAACAAGACCTACTGAGCAGGTGTGAAATTGGTAACATCTGATTGAAAAGGAAAAAACGTCTTCTAATGTAGAAAGGAGGTAGGTGTCACCACTTAAATATATTTCTTTAAGTTTTTCTTTCCTAATTCATAGAAACTGCGTGCGTGCTAAGTGAGCAACCCAGGATTACGTTCCTTTCGCTTGCCCTCCTTGGTCAAACGTTTGCTAGCAGAAGGCTTGGAACTAATTTTTAAATCTCGATGAAATGTCTCCTTTCATGATAAAAACGTCTAACTTTTTTCCATCCTGATCTTGGTCTTTGCAAAGCCCTTTCCACACTGCCCACCGCAGCTTGTTGGCCTTGGACATGCAGGCCTGGGAGGCCTGGAGCCTGGCATGCGGTGGCCCCTTGGGTCCCAGCCGGCCCGGGCACGGATTTCCAGGGGCGCGTGGCTGCTTCCTAATCCCGCCTCTGTCTGTAAAGAGAAACACGGCTGGGATAGGGTAGTCTCGGTTCGCCACAACCGCCCAACCCCGACGTGCCCGCAGGTGCTTCCTGCACACCTGGG
>NW_005353629.1:3533481-3548245 GCF_000412655.1 Myotis brandtii
CCCCCTCCCCTGCCCCTCCCACGGGCCGCCCGTCCTGCAGGGTCCCCGGGGCTGAGAAAGGGGGCGAGTGAAGCCCGGAGGTTAGCGAGTGTTTGTGGGACCCCCCCCCCCCCCACCCCATTAGCGTTATCAGAACCAAACCAAACCCCTGCGGCTGTTTAACAGGACGCCCAGCGCCTCCTTACAGTTTCACAGTGATTCCGAGCGGGCGGCGCGGCGGTTCCCAAGCACCAAAGCTGCGGGTTGGACTCCTCTGCTCCCGGCACGTGCCCAGGTGTCCGGTTCCATCCCCAGGTGGGAAGGCCACAGGCAGCACTGATGGGCTTCCTCACATCCATCCATCTCTCTCTCTCTCTCTCTCTCTCTCTCTCTCTCTCTCTCTCCTTTCCTCTCTCCCAAATCAATTAAAAGAAAACATATTTTCGGGTGAGGATTACAAAACTATAAAATAGAATGTATTTACCAATGCTTATTTTCCTTCACTTTGCCCTCCAACGTGTCACTAACCTCCACATAACTGTATCTGCACTGTTACTACCCCCCGGGTGTAAGGGAGGGGGCTTCTTTTAGACTCATGTGGACACACTGAAGCGCAGAGTGACCGTGTTAATATCGCCCAGCCGCCTCGTTACAGTTCTTACAGTGATTCCGAGCGGGCGGCGCGGTGGTTTCCACGCACCCAAAGCTGCGGTTCGACTCCTCTGCTCCCGGCACATGCCCAGGTGTCCGGTTCCATCCCCAGGTGGGAAGGCCACAGGCGCCACTGATGGGCTTCCTCACATCCCCCCCTCTCCCTCCCTCTCTCTCTCCCTCTTTCTTTCCTCTCTCGCAAGTCAATTTAAAAAAAAAAATTTTAGGGTGAGGATTAAAACAAAACTATAAAATAGAATGTTATTTACCAATGCTTATTTTCCTTCACTTTACCCTCCAACGTGTCACTAACCTCTACATAACTGTATCTGCACTGTTACTACCTCCACATAACTGTATCTGCACTGTTACTACCCTACCCCTGGGTGTGAGGGAGCGGGCTTCTCTTAGACTCACGTGGACACACTGAAGCGCAGAGTGACCGTGTTAATATGTATGTGTTCCTGACTCGCTAGCCGGCACCTGCCAGTTCAGCATATGACCATCACCCATATGCCTGTCTGCGTTAAGGATAAGGAGGATGTTACTGTTTTTCATGGGGAAGGGGACCCTGCACGACCAGATTTCATCGTTTCTGCTCACAGGGCTTTTAAGGGCTTTGGTCTCTGTGAATCAAATACGCAGCACATCCTGATGGGGTGGCTCAGTGGGCTGAGCGCCGTCCATGCACCAAGAGGTCACCTGTTCCGTTCCCAGTCAGGGCACATGCCCAGGTTGTGGGCTTGATCCCCAGTAGGGGATGTGCAGTAGGCAGCCGATCGATGTTTCTCTCTCACATTGATGCTTCTCTCTCTCTCCTTCCCTTCCTCTCTCTCTAAAACATCAATAAAAACATTAAAAAACATAGAACAAAATTACAATTCTACACGATACATTAAAAAAGAACCCCATACCTAGACACTCAGAGTTGGCTGGTTATTGGGGCAAAATTAAAGCCCTCTCATCACACAGGTCACATTTGATGGGACATAGTCCAGAAGAAATCAAGGGGACCCTGCACGACCAGATTTCATTGTTTCTGCTCACAGGGCTTTTAAGGACTTTGGTCTCTGTGAATCTAATACTCAGCACATCCTGATGGGGTGGCTCAGTGGGCTGAGCGCCGTCCATGCACCAAGAGGTCACCTGTTCTGTTCCCAATCAGGGCACATGCCCAGGTTGTGGGCCTGATCCCCAGTAAGGGATGTGCAGTAGGCAGCCGATCAATGTTTCTCTCTCACATTGATGCTTCTCTCTCTCCTTCCCTTCCTCTCTCTCTAAAACATCAATAAAAACATTAAAAAACATAGAACAAAATTACAATTCTACACGAGACATTAAGAAAGAACCCCATACCTAGACACTCAGAGTTGGCTAGTTATTGGGGCAAAATTAAAGCCCTCTCATTGCACAGGTCACATTTGATGGGACATAGTCCAGAAGAAATAGCCGGCGTCCAATGCCTTAGAAAACGGGAACTTTCCTCTCGCCTTACTTGGGCTTCATCTCCTTCACGGCATTAGCATCTTCCAGAAAACCAGCACCTTGCGGATAGATGCTGCTTTGTACTGACACACACCATATTTTTAATACAGAGGCTTGGTGACAGGCCAAAGACATGCATTAGCATCTTCCAGAAAACAAGCACCTTGCAGATAGATGCTGCTTTGTACTGACACACACCATATTATTTTTAATACAGAGGCTTGGTGACAGGCCAAAGACATCAGTGTTTTAAATCATTACCAGCCATCTGTTCCCTCCCACTCACTTCAAGTGCAATGCTTTATTTCCAGGTAGCACAGCATACATCCTCCTTTCACGCGTGTCCGTGAGCATCCCAGAGGCTCTAATGCCATCTGATGTTGACCCAGGTTCAGCTTATCACACCCGGAAGCTCCTATCTCTTTCTTTTCAATGAGAGGAGAAGTCAAACAAGTTTTAAAGCCTTTGGTCAGGGCAGGGGTGAGGTCCAGGGGGAGCTGGTTGCTTTCCCTCCATGTGTTTGTTACTGAGAGGAGCTGAGAGCCGGCCCCGCTGCACGTCCTCCCGGGCTCCTCCCCTTTCTTTCTGGTCTGGGGGTACCATTTGGAGCTCTGGAGCAGTGCATTACATAGCCCTGTCCCCCCAGAAAACCAGTGTGGTTTCCAGAAAAGGGAATATCTTCCCAGCGATAATTTACAAAATAGGAGACCAATTTAATATTGCAAAACCCCAAGTGAAGTGGACCTAAGACAGACACATTGTCCGCATAGAAATACTGGGTATACACACACAGGCTATTTTACACAGGGTATGAACACACTGTCTAAAGAGCATTCTTTGTTTTCGTGGTTGGGAATCTGGGTGAGTTCATATTCAATCAGCAGATAGGTCCACACCTTTCATTTGGTTCAAGTCATTATTCAGGCAGGATTCCAGGAATCGGTCCCACCCTACCCCCATCGTGGCATGCTTCCCCCTTTAGGAAGGTTCTGGAAGCTCGATGTCAGGCTATCTCTGTTACTCAGAACTAAGTTGCATAATAAATGAGTTGTTCCTTCACTGCAGCCGGAGGTTGGGAAAAGCCTTTTACTCAAATCTGGATGTAACGTCCCTCAGCGCATTCCGGGTCCTGAAGCGAGAGGCATGGGCAGGCTGGCTCGCTTTGCACACAGCCCATATGTATTTGAAGACCGTCAAGGACAAAAACTCTGCCCCCCCACCCCCCCTCTCTGCTGCACCGCGCTATCCTGCCCTCGTCTTGAAAGTATAAGATCCCCCCCCTCCACTTGCTACCAAGATAGCGTGGAAAAGAATGAACCCAACTAGAGAATATTGTGAAAGTGAAGTTGCCTTTAAAAATATGGCCTCACTTAAACCTTGGGAAATGCACAAGGCCGCGTTCCATGTTATTCTTCTGCTCAACTAAAAATGAAGTATTGCAGGAAGGAGTCTCACCATGCAGAGTGCGCGCTCTGAATCATGCATGCTAATGAGAGGAAATGGGGCGACCATCGCCCCAAATCACGGCTACTTAACGAGCCATTTGTGTTTGTCTTTGGGATGTATTACACGTTCGGTTTAAAATAGATTTTCATGCTTGCGGTGGGCAAGTTGCCTCTCTAATTATTTTGGTTTTTTTTAGGTTAATTTTTAAATGAGCTTATATACCTCAAACACCAAAAGTGATTTACGGGTGGCGGAGAGGGTAGGCGGCCTGCCCAGAAGCGAGCGGGGTGGCAGAAGTCAGCGAGCCTGGGTGACAGCTGTGTCCTAGGTTGTATATAAACGCGGGAAGATAACCAGGGCTTAATTGTGTATCTATATCATGAGTGTGTGTTAAGAATTAGACAGGCTTCCAGAAAAATAGTCCTTCCATCCACATATGAGGAATCCAATCCCAGTTTACATGTTCCAGGTGATTAATGTTTTAAAACCACGATCCTGCAGGCCACATAGGGCGATTCTGGTTTATAAATCTTACTAACTGAATTTTTAAAAAATATTTCTTAATTGATTTCAGAAAGGAAGGAAGAGGGAGAGAGAGATAGAAACAGCAATGAAAAGAGAGAATCATCCATTGGCTGCCTCCTGCACGCCTGCCACTGGGGACCGAGCCCACAACCCGGGCCTGTGCCCTGACCCCCTGACCGGGAATGGAACCTGGACCTTCTGGTTCGTAGGTCCATGCTCAACCACTGAGCCACGCCGGCCAAGTTCAACGGAATTTTTAAGTGAGGTTTCCCTAAAGCAGACACGGGCAGGTGTGCAGGTGGCATTCACAAGCCTTCTACACGTGCTTGCCGAAGAGGAGGCAGCAGGACGCCAGCAGCACGAGGGAGCTGGTCCGTCTGCTCTCCGCCCCGATGCGCCAGGCAGAGCACATTCCCGTGGCGCTAAAGAGAAGCTCTCGGACCTATGGTGCGTGGGCCTGGTTAGATCAGAGGTGAAGTTCAGCAGGACCGCCAATTTAGCAGATTTCCACTGTGTTTCTCCAAAGCTCCAGGGCCAACTCGGTGGTGGATGAAAGAGCTGCTTGAGCAAGAAGTTGACGCACAGTCGCCTGGCTGGTAGGCGCCTTGCTTGCAGTCGGCCTTCGTTTGTGTGCAGATTCTGTTGAACTGTTAGTTTTGTGAACTATTAGGAAGAATTTAGTGCACAAGGATAGAGCTGCCAAAAATATACGATTGGAAAAGCAGATAAGATCCTTTTTATACAAGAATTCAAAGCAAAAAAGTAAGACTGCGACTTCCAGCGCAGTGAGCAGCATGGTAATGGGAAGTAGACGCTGCCTTCGGAATGGTGGCTGCTCCGTAATAAATGTGCTCATTACTCCCAGCGTACGGGCAATTCTTTCTTCAGGACCTTTATATATATATATGGGGCATGGCATTTTTTAAAGACTTGACAAAGCCACGTATTTTAAAAAGACATATTGTGTTTGGAATAATTGAGACCCACAGGATATATTTTATATACATTTATTAGAAGGTTCCGTTTCATCTGATCAGCGTCTAAGTCTTAGAGTCAGAATTATGCATGTTGTGAGGGAGCTGGAAAAGACCTTCAGAGTCATTGATTCCAGCGCCCTCATTTTACAGTTAAGGGCCGGGGGGGGGAGTCAGTGATGACAGTGAGCTGTGAGGGTCCCAGTGGTCACAGTGAGCTGTGAGGGCCCCAGTGATCACAGTGAGCTGCGAGGGCCCCAGTGATCACAGTGAGCTGCGAGGGCCCCAGTGATCACAGTGAGCTGCGAGGGCCCCAGTGATCACAGTGAGCTGCGAGGGCCCCAGTGATCACAGTGAGCTGCGAGGGCCCCAGTGATCACAGTGAGCTGCGAGGGCCCCAGTGATCACAGTGAGCTGCGAGGGCCCCAGTGATCACAGTGAGCTGCGAGGGCCCCAGTGATCACAGTGAGCTGCGAGGGCCCCAGTGATCACAGTGAGCTGCGAGGGCCCCAGTGATCACAGTGAGCTGCGAGGGCCCCAGTGATCACAGTGAGCTGCGAGGGCCCCAGTGATCACAGTGAGCTGCGAGGGCCCCAGTGATCACAGTGAGCTGCGAGGGCCCCAGTGATCACAGTGAGCTGCGAGGGCCCCAGTGATCACAGTGAGCTGCGAGGGCCCCAGTGATCACAGTGAGCTGCGAGGGCCCCAGTGATCACAGTGAGCTGCGAGGGCCCCAGTGATCACAGTGAGCTGCGAGGGCCCCAGTGATCACAGTGAGCTGCGAGGGCCCCAGTGATCACAGTGAGCTGCGAGGGCCCCAGTGATCACAGTGAGCTGCGAGGGCCCCAGTGATCACAGTGAGCTGCGAGGGCCCCAGTGATCACAGTGAGCTGCGAGGGCCCCAGTGATCACAGTGAGCTGCGAGGGCCCCAGTGATCACAGTGAGCTGCGAGGGCCCCAGTGGTCACAGTGAGCTGCGAGGGCCCCAGTGGTCACAGTGAGCTGCGAGGGCCCCAGTGGTCACAGTGAGCTGCGAGGGCCCCAGTGGTCACAGTGAGCTGCGAGGGCCCCAGTGGTCACAGTGAGCTGCGAGGGCCCCAGTGGTCACAGTGAGCTGCGAGGGCCCCAGGCCCCCTCCCTTGGCCCTCACCACACTATTGTCTGCATCCATGGCCTATGCATGTATGTTCTTTAGCAAATCCCTTCACCTTTCTTTATCCTGTGTCCCCTCCCGCCTCCCCTCTAACATTTGTCAGTCTGTTCCATGTATCTATGCCTCTGGTTTTATTTTGTTCATCAGGTCATTTTGTTCATTAGATTCCACACAATAGTGAGGTCATAAGGTACTTGTCTTTCTCTGACTGGCTTATTCACTTAGTGTAATAATTTCCAGGTCTATCCATGCTGTCGCAAAGGGTGAGAGTCCCTTCTTTTTTATAGCTGCATAGTGTCCCATCGTGTAAATGCACCACAGCTTTTATAGCCACTCGTCTACTGAGGGTCACCAGGGCTGTTTCCAGATCTTGGCGGTTATAAATAACACTGCTCTGAACTAGGGGTGCAGATATTCTTACTGGTTGGTGTTTTGGGATCCTTGGGATATATTCCCAGAAGTGGGATTGCTGGGTCATAAGGCAGTTCCATTTTTAATTGTTTGAGGCAACTCCATAGTGCTTTCTACAGTTACTGCACCACCCTGCATTCCCACCAGCAGTACACGAGGGTCCCCTTTTTTTCCACATCCTCGCCAGCACTTGTTGTTTGTTAGTTATTCATAGAAACCATCTGACAGGTGTGAGGTAATACCTCATTGTAGTTTTAATTTTCATTTCTCTGTTAGTGACTTTGAGCATTTTTTCATATGTCTAATAGCCATCTGTATGTCTTCTTTGAAGTGTTTATTCAGGTCTTTTGCCCATTTTTAAATTGGATTGTTTGTCTTCCTGGTGTTGAGTTACATAAGTTCTTTATGTATTTTGGGTATTAAACCTTTATCAAGTGAATCATTGGCAAATATGTTCTCCCATCCAGTGGGGTCCCTTTTTGTTTTGCTGATGGTTTCTTTTTCTGTGTAGAAGCTTTTAATTTTGATGTGGTCCCATTTGTTTAATTTTTCCTGTGTTTCCCTTGCCCTCGGAGACATATAGGTAAAAATATTGTTCCAACAGATGTTGTTCCTGAGATTTTACTGCCTATGTTTTCTTCTAGGGTTTTGATGGTTTCATGACTTACATTTAAGTCATTTGTCCATTTTGAGTTTATTCTGTGTATGGTGTAAGTTGGTTGTCTAGTTGCTTTTTTTTTGCATGCACTTGACCAGTTTTCATTTTTTTAGTAACAAATATTTTTGTTACTCTCTTAGTACCCTGAAATGTGATCCATTTGTAATGTAGTTACTGAGTATGTCAGTAATGAGAAGGAACAATAAAAGTAATTTGCAATAACGTGATTTCCCTACACTAATGGGTGGGGATGACGTCATTGGAACACATAGTAAAGAAGTCAGCAGTTTGCCTGTATATATAATAAATACATTTTAATTTATTTAACATAAAACAATCAGAAGACATTCCATACAAGAAGTACAGACAAATGAAGAACAAAGGTAGACTAAAAGTAGTGTTCGGATCATTACAGTCCAGACTTAGTCGTATGCAACAGGAAGAAGGAGACAATGGTAGTTGCTGTAGGGAAATACGCCAAGTCCAACTGTGGACTGTTGGGGTGGAGTAAATGTGGCAGTCTGATATTTTGCAAATGAGAGGGTGCAAACGGTTAACCTACTTCCCACGAAATTCCAAAACTACTTTCTGGGACATTATCATGTCATTACTAAAGTGAAGTCCACTTCAAGGGACTCTGCAGGCAGCTCCCAGAGCATCAGTCATAAGAGGTAAAGCTTTGCCCAAATGAGAATTATTGATTGAGTGTTGATATTGCCTTTACATTTTTCCAGTAATATTGTAGTATCGATTCTAGAGTTAGGAGACAGACTACACAAAACGATGGAATTTTTCACCACAGCAACCTTATTGTAGATCGCTGGGCTCTTGATAGAACGTCTTATAAAATGCTTAATTATGATTCTGTACCAGGTTTAGTTTGGTTTATGTTGATGGGACATTTGGAGAAACGTTTCAATAAACAGGGAACGCCCCCCCCCCACCTCCTCACCCAAAGCCAACCGCACACCCTCCTCCAGAAACCAGGACACACCTGAGACCTTCTCAGAATGTTCTCCAGGGGGTGGTCTGGCCCTGCTGAGAGCTGTCGGGCGACATAAACAACATTTGTGTGATGGCCTGGATTCGCTTCCACGCCCCTGCCACCTGTTCACTTCTTCCCAGGGGGACCATCCCCTCGTTCACTGGTCTCCTGCCTCCAGTGCCCTGCAAGCTCAAGCTCGCGTCTGACCTTTTTTCTCACTGTCGCCTTTGCAAACATTTACCTCTTTTGGTCCTTCTGTCCCAGAACCTATGTTTGTCCTTCTGTCCCAGAACCTATGTTCTGTCACTACGAGTGGTGACAAATGAATATACAAGCTGGCTAACGTTTTAGTTCTCCCAGACCTTAACCTTGCTTAAATACTCATCTTTAGAAAACTTTGAAGGCTTTCATATAGAGAGATATATGCATTCACACACATGTATGTGTGCACAGGTATATGCACATATATGTGCACGTTATATCTGTGTATGTACAGGTATACACACACATCATTTCAGGTTCTGAAAAAACAGGAAAGGAGGTAGTATTATTTGAGATTTTACTTTTCATGTCCTTGAAACAGGCTTATGCAGATAATGGCACCGGTCCGATACTGGAAGTAGCACATGCTATAATGCTGTAAAGTATGCTCTCAGAGGAGGCCAAAATCTGCAACCAACCTAAATAAACTGTTGTACTAGAATTTTTTTGTTTTACTTCAAGTAGATGTGTCCTGTGCTTGCAAATAGGAGTTGTTAGGGGCAGAGCAGAGTTATAGACACCCCTGCCGTCTTCGTGTATTTAGCCTATGCACTATCAACCACTGAAAGCACACCAACATCTCTGCAAAGTGCATGGTATTGGCAGAGGGATCGCAAGGGTTTGAAGATCATCCATACACACAACCTACAGACGAGTGTGGGCCCCCACATGCAAGGAGGAATTGAGAGCAAAACTAATTTTTTTATTTCTAATGTACCTTCTGGACCATAACATGAGACCTGCTCTTAGAATTAAGAGTTTATATGAAATGTCCTTTCAGTATTGGCTACATCATGCATCTTGAATTTACCAAATTACAAGTAATATTTTTTTTTCTTAGATTACTTCCCACTCCATGTCCAGATGCCTTTTGTAACATGGTGTCTTACTCTTTTTAAAGAAAGAAGCTTTTTAATGTAAACCCTTAACAGTTAAAATTGAAGTTATTGTAGAGAAAAAATTGAAGTTAGTGTGTGTGTGTGTGTGTGTGTGTGTGAATAACCAGTTGCTTTCGCACAACCACAAGAAGGGCATGTTTTACACAATCAAGGGGGCAGCTTTTCCTACAAACGGGGCTGCAGCAATTGTACACGACGCAATGTGAACTGTGATTATTTTGCAGCATATTGTTCATTCTTCCTGTGAGCTTCTCGGTCCATTGAATGGTCTGGCACTCAACCCCAGGCTGACCTTGAACCTTACTCGGTAGACTTTTGTTACGGTTTCTAATCAGTGTCTAGCGGTGCGGTGGGGACTGAGGGAAGATGAAATTGAGGTGGCTGGATGGCGGAGGTGATAAGGAAAATCAGGAGCTTCTTGCAGTTGAGCCGCACAAAGACCTACCGAGGCGGCGAAATTTCATTGGAATGTCTGCCTTTGCTTGTTGTGCTTCCTCTCCTTGTGTGGAATAAAGGCTGTGAAAGGACAGCACTCCTTCCTCTTTGAACTGCTAACTCTTGGGTACGAGAGGAAACCTTCGCTGTCAGAATGAACAGGTGCGGGACATGCCAGGCACTGGGCTCATGGTGCCGCCTTTCACATCCTACTTCCACACCACCCTGCGCTGAAAGCTAACACGCTCCAGAATGGAGCTAAGAAAAGGGAACGTCCACCCAGCGGGTGTCCTGAAAGACATTTTAGAAGCCTTTATTAAATCTCTGTGAAATGGGGAAGCAAAATACGGCAGCATGGCCAATCCAAACGAAGAACGCAATGCTTTCCATTCATTTCCAAAGCAAGAAGCTCACTTTAGCTTTGTAGTCATTTCTGTTGTTTTCTTCTTTATCACGGAGGGAATTAGAGCTGTGACCTGTAGTTACAGGTTACTTTAAGCAAATACAGTCTGTGAGGATTTAGGTAAAATGATGGTGTTCATTAAAAAAAAATTCAAAATTGAAATAGAAACACAATATTTTAGAAGCATATCTCTAAATAAATTTGATTTTCCTGCAGCATTCTTAAACATTAGATTAGAATGCAGGTAATTTATTTCCCCCCCAAAAAATCCATTTTCTCAGTGTATTCAATTATGCTTAGGTGTTAGTCATATCACTGGGCTAACACAGTAAATATCAACATCCTTTTACCTGTAATAGATGTACTGTATTTTCAATTAGGGATTTTTACTGTCAGGGAATGGGATTTTACTCCTGTGACAGGCTGGCATTCAGCTGTACGCCCTGGTCCATCTTACTGGTATTAATGGCTGGAGCCCAAGTTGTGCTGATTCTTAAGTATTTTACTTGTTTTATTTCTTGTTTTGTTTTTTCTTGAGTATTTTAAATAGTAATCCTATACCTACATTATCACTTTTGTGATCTGGCTTTCTTACAGTGGCATTGACTCACCTTGCTCCTTCCCGTCCCACGCCTGTAACATACACCCCCAAACACTGCCTCGTTAACATTTAGTTAACACTTAAAATACCTACCCAAATGTCTCTTTCTCAAATGAGCCATCTCTCCCCTTAAGACTGAGCCAAATACCCCTCTAATATACATATCCACACATATATACCTGTGTGCATACACATATTCATATATGTGCTCAGATCACTCATTGCAAAGAGTTGCAAAGAGTTGTAAATTCACATTTATTTGTGTAATCTTTTTAATTAACCACTAAACTAGGGCCCCCTCTAGTTTCAATGATCCTTATATTCCTAGAAAATACTGCAGTGACTACTTAGCGTGGGAGTGTAATAGTATTTGTTGAAATGCACATTGACTAAACACCCCCATCTTTAGCCCCATGTGTGCACATGCATACATATATACTACACACAAGCACAGGCACATGCCCTCACATTCTTATTTAAATAAATAAAAGAAACTCCTAAGCTGTGAGACCCTGACTGCTTCTTTCTTGTGACCTCCCCAAATACCACTCTCCCCTTTCTTCCAGTTCTCCTTCGACCAGTGACTCAGCAGAGGGGATTTGAGTAGAACTTCATTTGCTTAGAAAGTGAGGCAGGTCTACTAAATTTCTTTCTTGTTTTAGCTTATTTAGCTTATCTTTATTCTTGTATTACATATGTCCCTCTTTTTCCCCATCTACCCTTCCACCCTGCTCCCGCCCCCTCCTCAGCCCTTCACCAGGCCTTCTCCACAGTATTTACTCTAATATGTGAAATCCCTTCCTAATAGTAAGAATGTTTAAAAGCTTTACTTTCCGGGGGTTTGTGCTGTGCTGTTTGTACACATTTTGGCATTAGACAGTAATCTAAAAAAAAAAAAAATCATCTGAAGGTTACCTATCCATCTGGTCTCCGTATGGAGAGCAGAGAGATGAAAGGGAACAGGTTTAAAATAAGAATACATATATGAAACTGCAAGAGTAACATAAAAGTCCATGCTATAAGTTAACAGTTCATATTTTTAAGAATTGTACAAAGGCGTCAAACTATGTCTAAAATTGTTAAGGCCCAGCCAGTGTGGCTCAGTGGTTGAGCATCAACCTATGAACCAGGAGATTACGGTTTGATTCCCAGTCAAGGCACAAGCTTGAGTTGCGGGCTCCATCCTCAGTAGGGGGCATGCAGAGGCAGTCCATCAATGATTTTCTCTCATCATTGATGTTTCTCTCTCTCTCTCTCTCTCTCTCTCTCTCTCTCTCTCTCTCCCTTCCTCTCTGAAATCACTCCCTCTCTGAAATCAATAAAAATATATTTAAAATAATAATAATAATAATAAATAAAATCGTTCACAGATCTACCATACCGACAAGCACTTACTATGTTCTAGGTACTATTCTAGTATTTGTGCCTACATCCAATTGCTTCATTAACATGAGTTGAGTTAATCTTTTGCTCATTGAAAGCCCTCCTGCTTCGTTTAGTTTACGGGAGAGCCTGGTAACCCTGGAATTCAAACCGATGGGGGCACATCAGAAGCAAATAAAAGCCAGATTTCAGGCACACCATTGGCCACATTTTTGATCACTTGAACATAACAAGAACTAATGTATCTAATGGATTAGAGCTAATTGACAAAAAAGGTCTCTGTGACCCCACAGAGTGTGTGTAATGTGTAGATAAGAGTGGGCAGAAGGAAAAGCTCTGTTTCACTGAAGAATATAAGCTATAAAATTACAGAAAATGATAGAATTATAAAGTAACTTTTTTGCAAGTACTATTATAAGAATAATCAAAAGATGATCCACCATTAGGTGAATGGTTTATGGAGATATGAGATATTCACACTATCTCTACATGTCACCCCACAGAGAGCTTGCTAATTGCAGAAAGGGGAAAGGACCTTTGCAGGAAGCGATATGGCAGACACTAGCTCAGCCCAGCGATAACACTTACATCACCAGCAGTGGGACAAACTCATGTCATGTCTTGGTATGATACACGCATGAAGTAGACACACAATCACCACCGAAGTTATTTTGTCAAAAATGTTTCTCCTGAATCTAATCATGAAGAAATAATCAGGAACAAGTTTTCTTCTCCCAAGTAAATCCTATAATAGGAACTCCTCAATGAAAAGAAAAAAATAAATTGTACCTAATCTTCAGCTTCTATATTGAGACAAATGTTGTTTTAATATGGGAAAAAATGGCAAATTATTATGGGGAGAGAGCTGGTTCTTTAAAAGTCTTGATTATCTTCAAGCAAATGTAATAATGGCTTTAGGGCTTACACCACTGGCCCTCTCCACGTCCGCCCCAAGCTACTCAGATGAGTATCAATAGGAAGACCATGGATACCCATATTCCTGAGAGACTTTTGAGACCTGAGTGGACTGAGTGGGATTGAGTTTTGTAATTTTATTAAACATTTCGTCTATATTTATTTCATATTTTTTAAAGTTCTAAGAACATGAACAAGATAAAGTTAAAAGTTACTTGAATTTAACAGTAGGAAATGTGGGACTTCCATCTAGAATTTGGCTTTAGCAGAGAACAGCTCTAAGGAAAATTTGTGGAGGTAATTATTAGCCAGAAGCTATTTGTACTCTAAGTTTATTGAATATGCATATATGATAATAAGACTTTACATGAATAGAAAACCTTTTGATAATAAATCCATGTAAGAGAGTGTGCCTTGGGAAATAATTCTAGATGTTTAAGAATATTTAATTCCCTACACTCAGAATGTAAAACTCTAGACCCCATTATGTCATTATTTTTCATTCATGGTGTTTAGGTCATGTTACCTCAAGTCCCAGAAAAGAGAAGTAAAACAAACAATGAAAATGGTGTTGTCTATTTGTCCACACATTCAAAACACTGCAGTCACCGAAGGAACAGCAAAGGAGACCTGGGAATCTGTCACCGACATGAGCTAAAGTGCGCTCCTGATCACAGCCATCAGAGACAAATCAACACCTAGTCACTCCCGGAGAAATCATCCTGTCATTTGCGTATTGGAACTGCTGACTCACTGGTTTTTTGTTTCTGTGGCATCTACTCGCTTTCTTAGGAAAAGCACTTTCGAGTCAAATCACACATAGAGGAGTTGCATTCTCTGTATGAACCCTATGCATTTATAACACTTCACGGAACTGTGCATACCCCCAACATAATTTTACTGTATGTTAACAAAATAAAATGGGGGACCCTTCCAATTCCCTTTCCTCGTTTTTAGATTTCTATCACATTATTTCATATTTCATATTTTTGTCTTTAAATGGCATCCGTGCTCAAACTCGTTCTCTCATTACTGTGTTCATTCTTGGGTTTATTCTGGTTCCCTTTGGGATAGCTGGATTTCATCATGAATCCTTTTATTCTAGGAAGGCCCGTGTGGGTCATTCTTCATGAAGTTTTGCTTGCCCGATCCTTATCCACTCCAGCCCATCACCACCGGGCTCTCCCCTGGCCTGGGACCAATGCCTCTGGTCCGTAAGCCATTTTCTGAGTTTCTCTCTGTTCTTGCAGGGGCGGCAGTGTGGGTGGTGGGAACTGGCATAGTGGGCGGCCTGTAGCTCCAGTATAGGCGTAGCCTAATACCCTGTCACCAACCGTGTTCACTTTGCCCTCAAGTGTAGACATTCAAGTCCCTAATTCTGTGTTGTGGCTTAGCAGTCATGGCTTTTTCTCATTGTCTCCCATAGCAGATCATGCCATAGCTAAAAAAGAATAGTAGGTGGTGTGTACTTTCTCTAGCCCTACCTTCCCAGGTCATTCTGACTTTCAACATTCCCTAAACCTACTTATGCCCTAGATGGCACTGTCCCAATCTAGTGTTTGCTGGACAGCTTTTTTGGGCATTTTATATTATTTTTAGG
>NW_005353629.1:3548261-3554995 GCF_000412655.1 Myotis brandtii
CTCCAGGTGTGAGAGAGTGTGTGTGTCAATTCTCATTCTTTGTTTCTCTCTAGATTTACAGAATTTAGCAAGTACACTTTACAGCTAGGGATTTGAAGTTGTGGTACTGTTCTTGTTTAATTGAAAATAAAAGGAATTTTCTTTCCCTTTCTATTTTTTTTAATAGAGCAACTTTAGGCTCACAGAAATATTGAGCAGAGATTTCCCATATACCTCCTGCCCCCCTCCCAGCCCCTCCACAGCCTCCCTCATGATCAACTCCCCCTACCAGAGTGGTGCATTTGGTACAATCGATGAGTCTACACTGACACCTGAAGTCCATAGTTTACACGATGGTTCACTCTTGGTGCTTGTAGCCTATGCATTTGTGCAGCTTTATCATAACATGTGTGCACTCTTACAGTATCATGCAGGGTGATTTCACTGCACTACAAATCCTATGCACTCCACCTGTTCATACCTCCCTCCCCTCTAGCCCCTGGAAATCATTGATCTTTTTATTGTCTCCACACCTTTGGCTGTTCAACAATGTTGTAGAGTTGAAATCCTACAGTAGGTAGCCTTTTCAGATGGACTTCTCTTGCTTAGTAACATGAATTTAAGGGTTCTTTTCATGTCTTTTCATGGCTTGATAGTTCATGCCTTTTCTGCACTCAATAGTGCTCCAGTGTCTGGGTGGCCCACAGTTTATTTAACCTTTCACCTTTTGCCTCCTGAAGGACATCGCGGTTGCTTCCAAGTTTTGGCAATTGTGAATACACACGCGTTAAACACTCATGGGCAGGATTTTTTAGACATAAGCTTTCAACTCCTTTGGGGTAAATATCAAGGAGCGTGACTTCTGGCTTGTATGATAAGGGAATGCTTAGTTGTGTAAGAAACTGCCAAACTGCCTTCTGAAATGATGGTACCATTTTGTATTCCTGCCAGTCTGTGGTTCATTTTGAGTTAACTTTTGTATAGGTTTTAGGTGTAGGGTGTTTTTTATTTTTTTTTAATTTTGCATGTGGATGTCCAGTTAGTCCAGCCTTGTTTGTTGAAAGATGATCTTTGCTCCATTGTATTTCCTCTGCTCCTTTGTCAAAGGGCACAGCTTTTTGCTTCTTCCAGGCCAGTAGGAGAGCATCTCTAACTTCAGGGAGTCCTGGACCCTCTTGTAAAGAGATCACCCCATTAGGTCACACACACCCAGCATGCTCTATTTTATTTATGCTTTTCATTGCATACAACATGATGATTTGATATATGTTTACATTGTGAAATGATTAACACAATCAGGTTAATTAACACATTCATCACCTCACAAAGTTACCTTTAGAGTGTGTGTGTGTGTGTGTGTGTGTGTGTGTGTGTGTAGTGAGAATGCTTAAGGTCTACTGTCTTAGCAAATTTCAAGAATATAATAAAGTGTTACTAACTATAGTCACCATGCTGTATATTACAGCCTCAGAACTTACTCATCTTATAACTGAAGGTTTGTACCCTTTGCCAGCAACTCCCCATTTACCCAACCCTGTTGCCCCTGGTAACCACGTTCTACGCTCTGTTTCTGTGAGTTCAACTTTTTTTTTTTTTTAGATTCCACATATAAGTGAAATCATACAGTGTTTGGCTTTCTCTGTCTAGCTTATTTCACTGAGCATAATATCCTCCAGGTTTATCTATGTTGTTGCAAATGCCAGGATTTCTTTCTTTCTCATGGCTGAAATAATCTCTTCTAATTCACTCAAAGGCAACCAATTAAGGACATTAATTCTGTAAAATTTCTTTACCTTTTTCATAGACTACTCATTAGAAGTAAATGACAGGCTTCATCCACACTCCAGGGAAGGGACTACACAGGGCTGGGCCTTTCAGGATTCATTGTAGAACTCTGTCCACCGCGGAGAGCTTGAGTTGCATATTTAATACTCTGATGCCTCTGCTTGGTTTTGTCGTAAATATCGGAAATTCACCACGATCGAAACTGAGCTCTTGGTCTTCTGCTTTGAAGATTCCCTCCATCCCATGTCATCTCAGAAGTTAATTTCAAGTTCTTTCACTTATTTCCATCTCTACTGCCATTCCCCTGACCCACGCCATCATCATATCCACATGTGCAGCCTACAACAGCCTCCCTCCTTGTCGTCTTCTTCATTTCTGAATCCGTTCCTCAATCAGCTGCAAGAGGGACCTACTCCTTACTCTGCACTGATTAGAACCATTCAGTAGCTATTTGCTGCCCATGAAATGTTTCCGGAAGGACCTAGTGGGACCTTGCCTCACTTTCCAAGCTCATCTTAGACCACTTTCCTTTGCTCGGTCAGCTCTAGCCATGCTGATGTCTTCACCTCCTAGAACAGCGGTTCTCAACCTGTGGGTCGCGACCCCTTTGGTGGTCGAACGACCCTTTCACAGGGGTCGCCTAAGACCATCCTGCATATCAGATATTTACATGACGATTCATCACAGTAGCAACATTACAGTTATGAAGTAGCAACGAAAATAATTTTATGGTTGGGGGTCACAACATGAGGAACTGTATTTAAAGGGCCAGAAGGTGGAGAACCACTGCCCTAGACCATGCGGAGCCCTTTTCTCTTTCCGAGTGTGAGGCACTCTGTGGCGCATTGCTCCCTTTACCACAGCTTCGCACTTGACTAGATCTTTCCTGTTGTTCAGGTCTCGGCTTCAACATCATCTCTTCAAAGATGCCTTCCCTAACGAATATGTCCAAAGAAGCTCTGCTGGTTCTATAACCAATATTCTCTGCCTTGCCCCTTGTTGTTAGCACTTGTCACACTTTGTGATCATGTTTAATTTTCTCTAAGTTGTTTTCTTGCTTTTTCCCGGCTCACTTTTGTGTCCCAGCACCTAAAATAAACAATGCCTGTCAAATAACATCATCAGCACACATTTGATGAATGACTAAGATGTTGCTAGTATCATTGATATGGACTAGAGCCGTGGTCAGCAAACTGCGGCTCGTGAGCCACATGCAGCTCTTTGGCCCCTAGAGTGTGGCTCATCCTAAGCCTTAGCAGTACCCTAATTAAGTTAATAACAATGTACCTACCTATATAGTTTAAGTTTTAAAAATTTGTCTCTCAAAAGAAATTTCAATCGTTGTGCTGTTGATATTTGGCTCTGTTGACTAATGAGTTTGCAGACCACTGGGCTAGAGGAATTCAAAGAAAGCTTCATGGGAGAAGTTGGCTTTGAGACATCCATTGGTAGGAGAGAGACTCAGAAAGACAGAAAGTCCCATGACAGAGGCGCAAAGAGCAAAAACCAACTGGCGGGTGTGGAGGTTGGCATGGGGTACTCAGGACTCAGTAGACCAGAGAGGTGGCTTCATGCTGGGGAGCAGCCGGAAGTTAGGTTGCAGAGGTATAGTGACCACCTTATGAAGAGCCTAGAAGGCAGACAAGAGTTTTCTACTTTAGTTTAAAACTTGGTGACTTTTTAAAAAATATATATTTTTATTGATTTCAGATAGGAAGGGAGAGGGAGAGAGAGAAAGAAACATCATTGATTGGCTGCCTCCAGTATGCCCTCCTATATGGGGATTGAGCCCACAATCCGGGCATGTGGCCTGACCAGGAATCGTACCATGACCTCCTGGTTCATAGGTCACACCGCTCAACTACTAAGCCACACAGACTGTTCAAAAAACATGGTGTTTTTTTAAGCAAAGGGAAAACATTTAATGAACAATATTTTAAAAAGCTCAATCAGGCAACATTATTTGTATTGAATTTAAGATATTATCTGGAAATAAGTCATTTATTCAGGAGTCTTTTTTCATTTATTCAAAAGATATTTATATGCCATCATTCTGTCTAAAGTACTGTGTTTGGCATGAGGGTACCGTGAATATCACTTCCAAGACGATTCCTAAAGAGCAAACAAGGGCCAGCTTGAGGTTGGGGGAGGATCTGAAACAGAAAGAAGGGAATTTCTGTTCATGTGCCCAGAGTCAAAAGGGAATACGGTTCATTTCTACAAATTCATTAGTTCCGCTGCCTTGAGGGTAAAGTTTGAGGTAGAGGTATAAGTGATAAGAGGTGAACAAGAGCCATCTCAGGAAGGGGCTTGTTTATCATCATAAGACATGTGGTCCAGTTAAGAAGAGTGAGGAATGGTGGAGCATGCAAGTGGAAATGTCCTCCAGGCCTTTAGAAATATGAGACAGCGCTGGTGAGTGATTGGAACTAGAACATGGGTTACATTTTTAAATGTTCAAAAGTGAGGTCATTTCATGGGGGACTGAGCAGAGAAGAGAAAGTCAGACTCCGAGGGGAGAAAGAGAAATGGGAGAAGCTGTTAAAGGTTGACCAAGCAGAGAGCACCACAGGAGCCAGGGATGGGAGCCCTTTCAGAATGGTCAGCAGCCCTGGCAGGAAGGGGTCCGGAGCTCAAAAGGCAAACTTCCCAATGGCAAGAAGGAAATAACCACAGAAAAGGAAGTTCTCTGTGCTTGCCTGGAGGACCACATGACAGCTCATCAGACATGTCCGTGTCCACTTTGTGATACCTTAGTTACAGTTAAATGATGTAATGATGTCAGTGTAGGGAAATAGAATGTTTTCTTAAGACAAATAGCACTTTATAGCCTTCTTAGGGGATCAGTTTGCTTAGCTCTGACTTTTGGTAACTAGTAAAAAGAGTAAATTAGCTCATTTTGAGCATCTTTGAATAGATTTCATAATTTTGGCATCCCTCTAGGTCGGTTTCATGTGAGCAGTCCACTGAAGGTTAGTGGATAGAATGGAGTTTGGAAACAGGCAAAACCGAGTTTGGATAGTTTGGATTCTGGCTCTTCCTGTTCTGAGTCATGCGAACTTCCGTATTTTGGTGTTTATTGACCCTGTCCCTAAATAGTAGCCACAGTTTGGAACTTGATATTTTAGTTTCTATACATTGACTGATTTTCCACCATAAAAGAAGAGAACTTAGTCCTTTTCCTTCCTTATCTTACCACACATATATGTCCTTGTCATTGCCAACCCTCCAACCCGCCCACAACAGTGATAGCATCTTGTTTAGATGCATCGTCAGTGTTTCATAATCATGGCAGAGCAGATGCCGTCCACAGCGTGGCCATGCCCTTTCAGTTACTTTTCCTTTCCTGAATTTTCTATTTCCCTGAAGTTAATAGCATCGTGCTCTTTCATTTGCTTGATGTTCTGGGTTGTGTTCACGGACTCGGGCAAACTCTTCATCATTGTCTGGATATCCTCTCTGGACGCTTAGACCAATCAGCCAGCCAACAGTTTTATCTTTCTAACAAGTTTCTCCCAAGCCTCTGTCCTCCAGCCTGAACTGCTTGCCCTCGAAACCTGTTCGACAGGTTCATCCTTCACTACCATCCAGAAATTCCTCTTGTCGCCTCCTCTGCTGGACTGTTGTTTTCTATATCTTATTTCTTCCCCCTTTTCTTACTCCCTTGCTTTGCCAGGACCTTCTGTAGCTTTCTGGGAGGTAAATTTTTTTTGAGAACTTATCTGAAAATGCTTATTCTACCCACACCCTTGATTGAGACCTGGGTAGAATATAATAGAGTTTTAAGTGATGTGAGTAATTGATTACAATGATTTTACTTGAGAATATTAAAGTCATTCTTGTTCCGTGGCCTTATTTTAGATTCCAGGATTGCTACTGACAAGTCTGATGTCATTCTGGTACTTGATCCTCTAGATCGGTTCCGGTTGTTTCTCTCTGACAACAGCTGGAATCTTTTCTCCATTTCTAGTGTTCTGAGATGGCAATATGATGTCCCTTTATTTCCTGGCCAATGTGCTAAGTACTCAGTGACCCCTTTAAATATGGAAATCATGTCCCTCAGCTCCCTGAAATTTTCGTAAATCACATCACTAATGGTTTTCTCCCTTTTGCTTTCTCAGTTCTGTCTGCCGGAAATGTCTATTATTCAGATTTTGAATCTCCTCAATGAATCCTATGTCTTGGCTTTTTTTTCCTTGTCCAGTTTTCCATCTCTGTCCTTTTTCTCTATCTTCTGAGACATCACCTTATCTTCTAGCTCTTTTTTCCCCCTCTCTGAGTTTTTTTTATTAAACACTAGAGGCCCGGTACATGGATTTGTGCACCTATGGGGTCCCTTGGCCTGGCCTGCCAGGATAGGGCTGAAACCGGCTCTCCGACATCTCACGAGGGGTCCTGGATTGTGAGAGGGTGACGAACCCTGGAATCGGGCTCCCTCCTCTCTGGTTCCAGGTGTGTCACCCAAGAACCGCAACTGCCAAGTCACTGCAGCTCGGCAGCTCCTGCATTGAGTATCTGCCCCCTAGTGGTCAGTGTGTGTCACAGCTACTGGCCGGTTGGCCAGTGGCTTAGGCTTTTATATATATAGATAGGGTTCCAGCCTGCTTTGATGGAACCTGTTTTCTCTCTTATCTCTCTAAAGATATAGAGTATGGTTCTCTTGAACTTTTTCTTTGTTTTGTTATTTTCCCTTTTTTTTTTTCTGCCCTGCTCCTCTCTGGCCATCTATTGGGTCCTCGCTTGCCTCACCTTTTCTGGAGGAACGAGGGTACCCTTCCTGGGCTCTTCAGCACACAGTATCTTGTGTCTTGTTGGCATCTACGGAAACACTTTCATTTCAGCATTTTATGACCTTCAGCTTTTAGATTAGTCATCACTCCTCTGCCTACATGTCATCTTCTAAAACTTTATTATTCTCTCAGTCTCTTGTAATCATCTCTCCTCTTCCCTTCTCTATATTTTTGTAAATA
>NW_005353629.1:3555123-3574115 GCF_000412655.1 Myotis brandtii
TTTGAAGAGGGGAATGCATGAGTTCCATCTGACTTCATTTAACTAGAAATCCTCTTCATGGATTAGTTAATGAAATGAATTGAAATTAGCCAATACCATAATAGCATTAAAACCATCACTGTTTATAATTGTGTAGACTCCTTGAGGTTTCACAATATTTTTTTTACATGTTTTATTGTACTTCCTGCTTTTATAGGGAATGTTGATATTCAGGGTTATGTATTGTTCCTGCTTTCCTTTGTTGCCAGCATTTCAAGCTTCCAAATAGATCTCTACTTATTTCAATAACTACCGGAGGCAGTTACTTTGATATTGTAATATGAGCACTGTCTTTGTGGTGTGTTCTTTGAAAATGCCTTCAGAGCTTACTGTATGGTTCTTCTGTCAGTAGATATTTTTGCAGATTTGTTTTATTTTTCTTTTTAAACCAAGATTTGTAGGTTAGCACCTTTGCCATTTCAGTTCGTCTTATTTTTCTATTAAATGTGCACAGGCTACGCGCAAAAGGGCTAGAATGTGAAACAAGAGGAGAGACAGGGAGCACCGGGGAGGATTGAATACATATTTGCATGCGATGCTCAAAGCCAGCCATGAGTGCTTGGCTCACCAGCACCACTGCCTGTAAGACACACATCACATAGGACATAGTACACAGTTCTGGTGTCTTGTAGGGTTTCCTGCCAGCCATGGAGTGTTGCTATTCCATGGAAAGTAGTATTGCCCTTTCTATAAGAGACATTACACAATAGCAGCACATCAGATGTCTAGACAACAGATAATGAGGGAGAAAAAACAATCTTCCTTATAGGTATCGACTGCCTAGTTAATCATTAACAAAAATTACTTCCCATCATGTCTGGTATAAGGAAGCCGATACTCTATAAATATAATTCCTTTACAAGGATTTCATGATTACTGTGATAAGCAAAAGAGGGAATTTAGCAATAAAGTAATATATAGGTGACAACATGTAAAAGACATTTTATCGATGTAACAACCAGTAACAATAGTACTAATAAAACAACCTATGTTTTATTGTCGCACCATAAAAATACTGATTTGGAAATCTATTTAGACAATTTGTCGAACATCGATCAATGACAGCCCACCCGGCACTAATATTCTATCTTGGGTTCTTAATTGCATTTTCTTTGTGACATGTTTCCTGCTGCACAATCCATTGCTTCCAATTTTGCAGGAAGGGTATTCTGTCTCGCTGCTGTTGGACAGATGGAAGCCCCAGAGGCTCCAGCCTGTGACCTGCTTCACTCCCCCACTCTTTCTGGGGTCTCACTCAGGTGTGGCCATTATTTTAATGGTGCTGATCCTCACAACACTACCCCCCCCCTTTCAGTCATGCTGGGGTCATTGTGTCTACTCCTGAGCCCTGCATTTAAAGAAAAGCATGAACACATGTGAATGTGTCTGGAGGGAGGTGATTAAATTGACTGAGTTTTCTAAGCCAGGTCCCGGAAGAAATGGCTGAAGGAGTTTTGTATATTTATGTTTCCTGGAGTAAAAAAACAAAAAAGGATTAAGGACCATTGTCTTCAATAATTGGAAAACCTGTCATGTAAATGAGAGAACAGATTTGTTATGAATTGTTCCGGAAGGCTCTACTAGAACCAACCTGTGCAGGTTATGAAGAGATATACTCAGACATTCTCTGATGAAGAACAGAGTTGAAACCTTGCTCATTTGCCTACAGTGCCTGGCACAGGGCCTGGGTCACATTCTGGCTTAATGGATGTTTATTGATTGCATTGACTTGGCTTGAATTGAAAGAATAAACCTCTCACAGTAAAAATAGACTGTGGTTTGAAGTAAAACTGGCCTGTCAACAAATACTTATTGATGAACTACCGTCCTACAGCTGGTCATCTGGAATATAAAGATATTGACATTTTAATAGTGTAGAGCCCGTCTGTGGGCCAAGCATTCTTATAAATATTGTTCACGTAGTAACGTATCTCCCAGCACCCTCACATGATAGGTATTTTTTTATCCCCAGTTTGGATTCGAGGAGACTGAGGCACGCACAGGTGACATAATAAGCCGTGTCACAAAACCAGTTAGTTGTCAAGCTGTGATTTGAAGCCATGCCCTTGGGCTCCAGGGTCTGTATACTTAAGCACGGTACAGAACATATTAGCATAGTAGGCATGTCAATGGTATAGAATTTGGGTAAAGTAACTACATCCTTAGCGTCGCTACCATAAGCTGCCTCCAGTAATGAAAGACAAGAGCATGTGCATACACAAAGGACAGACAGATTGTTGGACGGGAGTATGATCCGGTCCCATCTCTCCTCTGAGGATTGGCCGCCCAATGGCTGTCCTTTCTCTCCTGATGCCTCTGGTCTTCCTTTCAGTCCGGTCTTCAAGCCTCGTGACCCTCCCCAAATGCAAACCTGACCACGCCACTCCCTTCCGACCTGCCTGTGGTTTCCCAGTGTCCACCAGACAGGTAGTCGGATCAGGCTGATGCCAGGGCGCCCTGTGGTCTGCCTCCGCCCTCCCTCTCACCCCGTCGCTCACTGAGCTCTCCTTCAGACTCTGTGGTTCTGTGAGCCGGTCCTGTGGATGGTCCACTGGGGAAGATGGCAGTGCTACTGTGGGAACTGAATTAAACAATCAATATGAAATGCTTACATAGCGCCCAGAATGTAATAACTGCTCAGTAAATGTTATGATTACTTCATTTATTTCTGATTATCCTGCCAAAATTGCTGCACCCCAAATATATCTCATTCCTTAGCTCTCTTACTATCCTTATAATTGCTTTGTAATAGATTGAAAAATAAAGGAAACTTATTGGCTCTTCTAAATTACAAATTCAGAGGCAGAGGCGTGCAGAAGGATCCAGTGGGAGCCTTTCCTCTTGCTTCTCGGATTCCTCCGCTGTGTCCCCCTCTTGCTGCCTTGGGTCTTAGGCGGGCCTTCCTAGGGCAGCCCGCAGCTTCTAGCAGCAGAGTGAGCTGTGCGCTTTCTCATTCACAGTCCCTGGGAGAGAAAACATCCTTCCCAGGACCAAAGCTCCGGGTTTTGTTCTGATGCGATCACCTTTGAAGCAGTCCCTGTCGCCAGAGGAGCCTGGGCCACCTGGTGTGGTGGGTGGATGGTGATCCCCGGTTAGACATGTCCGGGTCTCACTCCTGGGACCTGTGGGCCCCGCTGGACAAAGGGTCCCTGCTGATGCAATCAAGTTCAGAGATAAGCTTGTCCTGGATTATGGGAGTGGCCCTACGTCCAGTGACAAGTGTCCTTATGAACACGCAGAGCAGAGGGCTCTGTGAGGCTGGGAACAGATCTGGGGCCTTCACTGGGGCTGGAGGTGGGACAGGCTGTTGATACTGTGTGGCTTCCTCAGAGAGGAGCAGAACAAATATCAGGGAGGCAGACAGCTCAGCCTCCACCTGCATAGCCTTTCATCCCACTTCCTGCATGTAACCTAGAGATTTCAGTTCATCCCAATCATGGGCTGGCAGCCATCCGTTATGCAGCACTTCCGAGGTTACAGTGTTAATTACTACAACATCGAAAACTCGGTTATTTCATTATACTTGTTAGCCCTCTTGCTTCATATGACATAATCTCTGCTGATAACTCCTTCAAGTCATCTAAGACGTGAGGATGCAACTTACCATTTTCTTGTATCGCCATGGCTTGTCCCAGGACTCCAAAAAGGACTCCCTCTGTCTTCCTAGGGCCCTTGAATAAAACAGAATTCATGTTGGGTACCGACGTGTTACTCAGCGCGGTCCTGGTGATTCCCGACTGGTGGCTAATGCATGTTACAGATTCTTATAATTGCTTAAACAGGAGTAAACTCAACGGTATTGTTGTATCATCCACATGCAACACATTGGAATCTTTTAACAATTTAAAATTGTAGAATGTGCAGCAAGTAACAGTGAGGGGTGAGATGAGCAATCCATTGAACAATAATCTCTATGGGTGTTTCTTTTCCTTTCTCTAATACAAACAAATGTTTGCAGAGGGCCTTTGCTTTTAGTCTTATGCGGTCTTCAAAGATCTATTTTTGTTCTTCTTTAATGACTCCACCTTGAACACTGAGAGTTTAAAACTTTTTCTAAAACAAAGATTATAAGGGCAAAGCCGTGTCTTGTTAAAATTTTTAAATTATAATTAACTTTTCATTATAACAGCTGAAAGGAGAAGGTACCTGTTCAATAAATTATACAGGAAATCAGAGCAACAATATGTGTAAGGAAACACCTATAAATTAGTGTCTGGCAAAGGAATGTGGCTTTCTCTTCTGTTCGGTAAAATACGTCTACTGGTTGAGCTATTACAGGAATAGAACACGGAACACTGTACGTGAGAAACCATGTGGAAAATATTTGAAAAGATCAGCATTATTCTTACCTGTTCATAGCAATATGACAAACTCTCTTTTCTTAAACGTTCCTTTGTAATAGTATTGTACGATATTAGTTTTCTTTGCTGCCACAGCAAATCATAGCAAATGCAGTGGCTTTAACAGCTCAAATGTATTCTCTTACACTTCTCTGAGTCAGAAGTCTGACACAGGCTAAAATCAAGGTATCCGCAGATCCTCATTCTTTCTTTCTTTTTTTAAAAATATATTTTTATTGATTTCAGAGAGGAAGGGAGAGGGAGATAGAAACATCAATGACGAGAGAGAATCATGGATCAGCTGCCTCCCACACGCCCCCTACTGGGGATCGAGCCAGCAATCTGGGCTGGGCCCTGACCAGGAATCGAACCGTGACCTCCTGGTTTGTAGGTCAAAGCTCAACCACCGAGCCACGCCGGCTGGGCAGCAGGTCCTCATTCTTTCTCGTGGGCTCCAGGTAGGCTCCGTCTTGTCTTTTCGAGCTGCTGGAGGCACGTGCAGTCCTTGGCTGCTGGTTCCCTTTCTCTGGCTCCATCAGCTCCAGAGCCAACAAGAGCAAGTCCTTCCCAGGTCACGTCCCTCTGACCCCTGTGGCGTGCCTCTGCCCCTTTCCAGGACCCTCGTAGTTCATTGGGGTCACCCAGGTAATTCAGAATAATCTCCCATGTCAGCTGATTAGCGAAACCGTCATTCCATCTGCAGCTCTAATTCCCTGTTGCCATGGGAGGGAACATAGTCACAGGCCCCAATGGTTAAGAGATGAACCTCTTTGGGGGGGCGCAGGGGGCAGTATTCTGCCTTCCACATACACTATTGTCAAGTTTCTGGTCTTAATAGTGTCGTTGGTTATGTAAAAGGTTGTCACTGGAGGAAGCTGGGCTAAGGGTACACAGGGACGCTGTACTATTTTTGCAACTCTTCTTAGGTGAGTCTAAAATAATTTCAAAATAAAAGTTTATACATTTAAAAAACATGTTTAAAAAAATTTGCATTTTTTGAGGATTAGGTGAAAATATATAGAAATTGCTTATCAAATTCTAGGAATTGTTCTATAATAAAATAGTTCAAAATAGGGTTATTTAACTTCTAAAAATAATAAAAACAATAATGTAATAAATAGTAAATAAAGGTCACATTCCTTAGTCAATTAAAAGTAATTCAGTCAAGATTTATTGTTTTATGGTTATTACACATTTTATAATAACTAAATAAGATCTAGGTTTTTTTCCTTTTAAATAAAACACTGCCCATAATTGACTAAATATCATTAGACTAAATATCATTAAATATCCCAATTTAATTTTATTATGATTGATAGAAACTACACATTTTTAAAATATTTATGTGCCCACAACACCTACCAAATAAAAATCCTACTACTTAATAGAGTTGGACCATAGCTATCCAGATGGAATAGATAGCTTATAATGTACACAAAAACAAATTCCAGGTAGATTTCAGTGCTAAATATGGAAAGCATAACTTTAAAGTTTTGGAAGGAAGAATAATTTTATTATTTGAAAGGGAGAATGTTATCTTAGAAAATTCATAGAGAACACAAGCTGAGCGCGACACCACCCATCCCTGCTCTGTAGGACGGAGGTCACGGCCTGTGCTGCCTAAAGGGCTCCTGGTCGTCGAGCTTTGAGCTGGTTTTGCTTAATGGGAGTCTCTGACGGGAAATCTAAGGACAGAGGAAATTGAGGATGGGATGGTGATTGAGTTGGTTTAGCTCAGTGGGAGTCATTGACGGGAACCTAAGGACAGAGGAAATTGAGGATGGGATGGTGATTCTCTGCTTCGTTGACACCCGGCTCCAGCAGGTGTCAGTGTCCCTGGGCGATGTCTACAGCTTCTATTAGCCATCTTTTTCCTTCCAGCCCCTTCTCACGCTCCAGGCTTAGCTTCCTACTTCCTGCCTTCACTTCTAGGAGTGGTTGCTGTTACTTACGCTTGGGGACTGCTCTGTCCCTTGTTGGTTTCCCCAAATCCTGGTCACGTCTTTGCAAATTGTCCCAAACAATTTCATGCGTTTGAGTCTATCACGTTTTTGTCCAAGACTCTAGCTGGTAAATCAAGGTCCATCCATGTTCTCCCAGATGGCAAGATTTCCTTCTTTCTTATGGCTGAATCATATTCTCTTCTCTCTAAATAGATTGATAGATCGGTACGTAGATAGATAGAGAGACAAACCACAACTTCTTTATCCATTTATCTGTCAATTTATCTGACACTTAGGTTGTTTCCCTGCCTTGGCTACTATAAATAACGCTACTATGAACACGGCGTCCAGATCTCTTCAACAGAGTGTTTTTGTTTCTTTCAGATAAATTCCCAGAAGTGGAATTGCTGGATGATGTGGTAGTTGTATTTTTAATTTTTTGAGGATCCTTCATCCTGTTTTCATAGTGGCTGCACTAACTTACCTTCCCACAAACAGCGTACAAGGGTTCCCTTTTCTCCACATCCTCTCCAGCATTGGTTATTTCCTGACTTTCTGGTAATAGCCATTTTGCCAGGCATGAGGTAATAGCTCATTGTGGTTTTGATTTGCATTTCCTTGAGGATTGGTGATGTTGCCCATCTCAAAAATAATAATTGTTAAAGTGTTGGGAAAGAGAGAACAAAGTAGAACAGTTGTTTTTATATTTCTTCCTGTAACTGTTGGGGATAAATCAATAGGATATGCAAGTCACAACAAATATGTATTTTTTTAATAAAGTCATGCAGACCCTTTTTTTCAGTATTTTAATAGTCCATAGTTCTCAATTTGGAGGTTAGGACTAAGGATTTTCAAGTACACCTAGAAAATTAATTGCCTTATTTATTTATCAGAGCTCTAAATTCAGTTCAGCACAGCACACAACACCTCTTGGATTCAAGGGACTGTACTTATGAGCAGGGAGAGGAAGGAGCTGTACAAAACACAGGAAGCCTAAATGTACATCTAATGCTGTACATAAAGTAGCATTATCCTGATTCATTCCATCTCCAATCGTCTGCACTTTCCGGCAGGCTGGGAGGTGGATGTACGCTCTGGGTTTGCTTTCCCCTCACAGGTGACCTTCAGCTTTGCCTAAAGCAATACTGCTGCTCTTTCTGCCTCACCTTTGTTTAATGAGAGCCATCGCCTTCCTAATGCCAAGGCCGGGTTAATGGACTGAGAGGGGAGAAAATCTAAGGGATCCCTCCGTTTCACACCAGACTGCCTTCCTGCCTTGTGCTTTTAAAAACTCATCCTACTCCCATCTGCCCTGATAACAATTGGGGGGTTTCTACTGCCTTCTTGCCCAGGAGGCTATGCCGGGGTGGCAACATCTCCTGCAGGAAGGGCAAGTTCTTCCTTCTTTTCCAGCATCCTAGGTAACACTGACCCTCTGCAAACCGCCCCCCGCCCCCCCAGGACTGCTTTCAGCTTTCACACCCACCCTTCCCCCAGGCCTGTGCTCTGTGCTGATTTACATGTTTTCTTTTACTCTCCCTCTTCTGGGGTAAGTGTTAATTATGTAGACAGATTGTAAAAGGCTCTTTCTTCTTGTAAACAGCTATTTTTTCCTTAGTAGTGGGTTTTGTTTAACTGGCTTCCTCCTGCCTGAGTCTTCCGTGCGCCCAGGGATTAGCTGGTCATTGTTTAACTTTAGCATCAAGAGGAGAGAGGGCCGCTCCATCCACAGTTCCCCTTGAGCGAGTCAGTCTTGGAATCTCAAATCGCACCTGTCCCTCAGGAACTGACTCTGGTCCCATGAGCTTGGAAAGCCCGTCATGTTTTAGTTTAGAATCACTGTAGGAGCAAAATATCGCCTATCAAACCAACTGTATTTTTCCTTCTACCTATTTACAAACTTCCTCTACTGCCCATATCAAGAAATGCTTGCAGTTGTCGAAAGCACTTGTGGAAATGTGAGCCATGGCCTCTTGCTCGGGGAACTCGGAGTGGATTCCAGAAAGCTCCTGTGGTGATGTGGACAGCCACTGCTCCTACCTGGGCCGTCCCGTGTAATCCTTAAAATATCACGGAAATGTACTTGCGATGTGACTTCCTTTGCTGGTGAATTTGTTTTTTTCTAATCAGGAGGTGGCTCTCAGCCATTCACTTCCCCTTCTGACCTCAGACGTTACCTTTGGGGGCCAGCGTTGGTGTGAAACTTGGTTTTGCCACAAATAGCTAACTATGACCCTTCCGCCAGCCTCGCCCTTTCCCACAGGAGTTTTTGGCTTTGCCTGACACCTCCCCGGTGCCTCTTTCGAAGGCTAAGTCAGTGTTCCCCCGGGAGCTTTGGAGGGTGGTTGAAGGGGTGGGGGGAGAAAGAGAGAGAAGGTTCCACCCAGCAGCGTGAGTCCTGTTGTGTCTACCCACTGAGGGAACACAGGCGTCTCATCCGAGAGGGGGTGTGGCCTTGCCAAGCAGCAGCGCCCTGGGCCTCAGCCGGCATTAGAGACAAGGCCATGACCTTGGCCTCATTAAGCAGGCGAACTGGTGAGCTCGTATTTGCTTGGCAGTTGATGGGGCTTCTTAACTCAGGTTTCAGTGAAGGTCCGTAAACAAGCTGATCTCTTATGCAAGATGGTGTGTGTGTTTGTTGTTTCTAAGGAGATGTTTACATTTTCATTAGATTCTCAAAAGTAGGTACAACTTCTTTTTTAAAGTTAAGATTACACTCAATGAAATTGTTCTAAAACGAAGTCATTTCAGTATTTCTTTAAGTAAAGCAAGCCTTTATTCCTGAGACAGATGTCTGTAACCTGGGGTAGATTCTGTACTCTTATGTTATTATGAGAGACATCCCTGAACTCTGACCTTTTATTTCTTTAAATATGTTTTTATTGATTTTAGAGAGAGGAAGGGAGAAGGAGAGAGAGATAGAAACATCAATGACGAGAGAGAATCATTGATCAGCTGCCTCCTGCACACCCCACACTGGGGATCGAGCCCACAACCAGGACATGTGCCCTGACCGGGAATGGAACCGTGACCTCCTGGTTCATAGGTTGACACTCAACCACTGAACCACACTGGCCAGGCTGACCTTTTAATATTTATCACTTTATGCCCTTAAGTGATATTAAATGTGCCCTGTACGCCTTAGAAATCTATTACTTTTGCATGAGAGGGAACCATTGACTGTCCGTTTCTGAACTTCATATATCCATAAGACATGAAGGGTTTTCCCCTTCATTCCATGGCCTGTCTTTGGAAATGCAATTCATTCACAGTCGATGTAGATGTCAGGCGGCCCGAACCCTGCGTTCCTCTCCCAGTAGAAGAGGCCTACACCTGGCCACGCGGCCCCACTACGTGCCGGGTGCTCCTCATTAGCTGGGGGCAGTCCAGTCCCGGGTAAGGCAGCGGCAGACAATGGAGCCATCTGCCAGCTCCTCCTGTCTGCAGCGCGTAGACATCTCCTAAGTCTTCAGCATTGACACCAGCACGGTTATGGCATATTTGGCAAGAAGTGTCGCCACCAGAGTAAAATGTGGATGCTTCAACATTCCAGGTTACTTCAGGGACGAGCGCTCAGGAGAAGAGGACGGACTGCGGCTCAGTGCAAGCACCATGCGGGGCGCAGCGGGGAGGAGGAGCGCCGCCATCTGAGGGCCATGCGTCCCCAGGGGGTCTTCCTCTCGGTGCTGATGTTCGGGGTGGCAGGGCTGCTCCTCTTCATGTACCTGCAGGTCCGGATCGAAGAGCAGCACGCAGGTAAGGCGGGTCCTGGCCCCTGGGAATCACAGTGCCATGGCCCCCTACATGGGCTGCGATGGTGACAGGCATGGGAAAGCCATCACAGGGCTGAGAACAACAGACATGAGAGAGCTGAGTCCCCTCGCTCCGCAAAGAAGGGGGGTGCACAGGTCCGCGGCCTTTGCTTGGTGGCTGGGAACACTGGACTTTCTGTTACCCAGGTGGGAGCCACAGCGGCCCGGCAGCCCCACCAGAACTGCGCACAGGGAACTTGTCTACACAGATGGGTCGCTTTTATCCCACCTGTGTGTGTCTGCTAAGCTTTGGGCACAAGCCAAACAGGAGCTGAACTGCAGCAAACTCTCTCTCTCAGTTCCTTCTTAATTTTTGTGTTGATATTCAAAATTTACTTTAAAGCGGGGTTTGGCAAACCTTTTTTGCAAATGAATGGTTGGAAAATATTTTAAGCTTTATAAGCCACACGGTCTGTATCATAACCACTTCACCCTGCCAGCGTATCAGGAAAGCAGCCCTAGCTTATATGTACACAAATGGACCAGGTTGTTGTATTCTGATAAAACTTACTTACAAAAGTAGGTGATGGGCCGGATTTGGTCCAAAAGCAGTAGTTGGCTGGTCTCTGCTATACTTATATTTTCACCATTTAGTTTGTAATTACTGCACTTTGGAGCACCCAGTTGCTTTAGAGTGGATACGTTAATAATGGTAATAGGAAATGGAGTGTGCTTATAATGATGAAAGGAAATGTTTTAGAGCATCATAGATATATAGATATATACAGGTGTTGTGAAATTCAGTTGTTTTTCCATTAGCATAAATAGATGATGGCTTATGATTGTTAAGGGAAAATAAGTAAAAACAGAAGAACAATTTCTTGTTTCCAGTTGTAAAAATTATTCTGGATTTAATGCCATTAAGAATCTACTCTGAAAGATAATTCAATATTGAATCACTCATATGACCATTTTAAAAGTGGTTTCTATTTTTAAATGCCGTTCCTTGGTTAATTCTCAGAGGATTTATTTAACTTATATAGTAACCCTTGGGGAAAGAGGTTGCATATGACTTCCTAGAGAATATGTAACATGTTGCCAAAATTATTCTTAATTCCCATTACAATTTACATAAACTATAATATCATCTGTTTCCTATACTACTACAATAATTTATCACGATAACTTATAATATGTAATGAAACCATCTGTGATGAAATATATAGGCTAATTCCTTCTGCAGTACAACTTCTAGCATAGATCTCACATAGTCAGCCTTCAGTGGGTGTCTGTTGAATGAGTAAATAAAAGAATGAATGACTAGATTTAACACTTTTGGCAGCATGCAGACTAGAATGCGCAGAGGAGAAAAAATTTAAGAGATCTCATTATTGGGAGGTTGGCTAATGTCATAGTGTCATGTCATATTTTACCAGAAAAGTATCACAACAGGTCTCCCACCTGCAAAAGAAAATATATTCATATAGACAGACTAATGGAGAAGTGCTGTGATTTAGTCACGTCAGTAAGAAATGACAAGGTATCTGAAGAAACAGTCAAGCCGTACTCTACATATAAAATGAGTTTTGTTCACAAAATGAGTTTGTTCACAAGCATCGGTAGCTACCATTTATTGAAAGCTTAATAAGAGCTGAATATTTACATAAATTTTCTCTAACCCTAACGATGTGTGAATGAGTTTGATATTCTACGTGTATAGACAAGGAAACAGAGGTTCAGGCAGAACTTTCCCAGGGCCTCACATGTGTAGGGAGATCTGCACCTGGCTTGGTTTGTGCTGTTTCGGAGCCCATGCCTCTACCCCCCACCGGGCTTCTGGGAGGGGAAAGGGTGAATCATGTTACCCCTAGACCAGCAGGCGCCAACCGGTGGTCCGTGAGGTCTGAAAGGCTGGTGACCGCTGCCCTAGACTACAAATACAAGCAACTGAGACCCAGAAACTTCAAGTGATTTGCTCAAAGCTAAGAGTTTTCAAAGTGTGACCCACGCTCTGATTTTACTCCTTCTCAGGAGCCCTGAAAGAGCCTCACCAAGAAAGTGGATGAGATAAACATATAACAGATGCCCAAGTATTTTTTAAAATATATTTTATTGATTTCAGAGAGGAAGGGAGAGGGAGAGGTAGAGAGAAGCATCAATGATGAGAGAGAATCATTGATCTACTGCCTCTTACACGCCCCCCACTGGGGATAAACATATAACAGATGCCCAAGTATTTTTTAAAATATATTTTATTGATGTCAGAGAGGAAGGGAGAGGGAGAGGGAAAGAGAAACATCAATGATGAGAGAGAATCATTGATCTACTGCCTCTTACATGCCCCCCACTGGGGATCGAGCCCACAACCCAGGCCTGTGCCCTGACCAGGAATCGAACTGTGACCTCCTGGTTCATAGGTGGACGCTCAACCACTGAGCCACACTGGCCAGGCTAAATGCCCAAGTATGAGTGCAGGTGGTTTTAAATCGCTGACTTGGTACCCTCACGTCATTCACAAGTTCATAGATTTGTAACCTCTTCGGAAAGTTAGATTCTTAATTGAGTTCATCATTTTTCCAAGTTGGGAAATTATTTTCCCTGGTCAAGATGGGCTGGTAAAACACTTGCCATTTATTCTCTTCACTTTTGTTTGTAATTTGCTATAAGTACTTTCTCTGACTCTCGATGTCTGTTAAATGAATTACCTACTATTTCACAGTCTACTCATGACAGTGAGTATAAACTTTAGGACAGGATTCCTTTAGATGATTGTTTTACTGAAGAAACATTTTATTTTTCTCCAAGAAGACTTCCAGGTAGAGTTCTGCCCTCAACCAGGCTAGCACCTGGGTGGTGATTCTGTTGTTTTCCAGGTAGATAGGTGCACGTGTGTTTTACACGTTTTTCAAATAGCATTGGGAGCATCAAACATCGCTAAAGGCAGTCTCTCTTTTCAATCAGAAGATATTCAATTGGGGGCTTCGAAGTTAAGAATTAGAAAATCTATCTTTTGGTCACTTTATAAATGTCACTTAAAGAATGGAAGACAGCTTGGTTTTGGGTCCTGAGACCTTATGTGAGTTGCACAGATTTAAAAATCTGAAATGGTTTTGATTTCTTATCCATATCAGTTGAATATGAGAACTCGTAACTTCTTTTCATATGTTTTATTTGAGGCCTTTAAAATCTAATAAGATATGGATTATTTTCTATACTGTCCTAGTTTTTCTGGGTTCTTCTGTTAAAATAAAATGCTTCAGAATTACAAAAAAAACCCTTAAATATGCTTTGATATGCTAGTAAAAAATATTATGACTACACAAGACTTTTGGAGGTGAAGAGGAAAAATGCACGACAGAGAAATTAAATTCTATCCAATTATACAGCAGAGAGTTCCATAATAACAGCCATTTTTCAGTACCGTCATCAATTAATCTATGCATTTCTTCATGCTAATTTTCAGTATGTGATGTATTATTATGAATTTCATTTTGTACCATTTTTTCTAGTTGTTAAGAGTACAAGTGTTACATTCAGAGGAATCTTGAAAATCTCACCTCCGCTTTCCGCTGTGTGACCCTAGGCAAGTTGGCGTCTCTGAGCCTCAGTCTCCTCCTCTGTGAAATGGGAACAGTCAGCTTGCACACAGGGTTGCAGTGAGGATGAAGGAGACAGAGCCCACAAAGCTCGCCGCGGTGTCGGGCGCACAGCAGCCCAGGGCCTGTGAGCTGCGCTGGCCATCCTGGCGGGGCGCGGAGCAGCATGGCCTTTTCCCGAGTTTTTCAGCTAAAATCTCAGGAAAACGCCGGCCGGCGGGGCCCAGTGACTGAGCATCCACCTAGGAACCAAGAGGTCTCGGTTCGATTCCCGGTCAGGGCACAGGCCCGGGTTGTGGGCTCCATCCCCAATGGGGGGTGTACAGGAGGCAGCTGATCAATGATTCTCTCTCATCATGGACGTTTCTCTCTCTTTCCCTCTTCCTTCTCTGAAATCAATAAAAATATATATTTAAACAATTTTCAGAAAACAATCCCAAGCCTGGGCCTTAGCTGATTAAGAAAAAAATAAAAGGCCCCGGCCCGGCCCTGGCTGTGAGTTGGGGGGATCTAACCGGCACAGCCATTGTCCACAGAGTGGCAGCAGAAGGGGGTGACAGGACGGGGTGCAGAGAGCAGAGCTGGGCCCGAGGGCTCTCATGTCCACACAAGCTGCCCAAGGCCAGGGCATCCATTCATGCAACCACGCTTTTTAAAGACTTACAGACCATAGGTGCCAAAACTGTGGAGAATACGGAGGCCGGATGGAGGGCCAGACAGAATCCCTGGCCTCAAGGCCACTGCGGCCTCGTGGACTGTAAGACGGTCTTCAGTCCCGGCCAAGATGTTGGTACAAAAAGCCAGTCCATTGTGGCAGAAAGGAGCCAGCCCTCCATCAGGAGGCGAGATAATGAGTCGGAACCAGGAGCAAGAGACCAATCAGGTTTTAGTGACGAAAATGCTGACCAGGTAGCAGCTTTGGGAGGAGAACTGCGGGGAGGGAGGGGGCGGGGAGGGGGCGCAGAGGACCAGCTGGGAGCGGAACAGAGGTATCTATGGGGCAGGGGCAGGGATGAGGAGGGCCAACTCAGGGTAAACCCCAAGGCTGGTCTTTCTCCGCCCACACCCCACCCCCAGCTGCTGTTAAATAGAAGAAACAGCAGGAGGTGTGGCATGTGCTGTTCTGTATGCGCTTAAGACGGGGGCAAGACTCCATTGCAGTGATGGCGAACCTTTTGAGCTCGGCATGCCAGCATTTTGAAAAACCCTAACTTAACTCTGGTGCCGTGTCACATATAGAAACATTTTGATATTTGCAACCATAGTAAAACAAAGACTTATATTTTTGATATTTATTTTATATATTTAAATGCCATTTAACAAAGAAAAATCAACCAAAAAAATGATAGGTTCGCCATCACTGGACTAGAGTCAGAGTCTCAGCTTTAGAGAAGGTCAAGATCGTCTCGCATGACACCTGTTCTTTACAATGTAGATCCAGTTACACCACTCCCCTGTTTAAAGCTTCTAAATGCTCAGAATGGAGTTGCTGAATCATATGGTAGCCACATGGTAGCTGTATTTTTAATTTGTTGACCTCCATACTGTTTTCCATGGCGGCTGCGCCAATTTTCATTCCCACCAACAGTGAGAAAGGGTTTCCTTTTCTCCCTGTCCTCGCCAACACTTACTTCTAGTCTCCTCCATTGTAGCCATTGTAACAGGTGGGAAATGACATCACATTGTGGTTTCCGATTTGCATTCTCCTGATGATTAATGATGTAGAACATTTTAATGTACCGGTTTGCCATCTGTATGTCTTCTTTGAGAGAATGACTATTTAGATTTTTCTGTTTAGTATTTAATTTTATTTTTACTATTGAGCTGTATGAATTTTTTATGTATTTTGGATATTAGCCCTTTATGAGGTATATGGTTTACAAATATTTTTCCCATTCGATAGGTGGCCTTTTCAATTTGTTGATGGTTTCGTTTGCTGTGCAGAATGTTTTTAGTTTGATGTGATCTCACTTGGGTTTGTTGTTGTTGTTTGTTGCTGTTGCTTTTGCTGTCAGATTAAAAAAAAATGTATCACTAAGACCGACATCAAACAGCTTACAGCCTATGTTTGCTTCTAGGAGTTTTATGGTTTCAGGTCTTACACTCAAGTCGTTAGTTCATTTTGAGTAATTTTTGTGTAAGGTGTGAGATAATGGTCCAGTTTCCTTCTTCTGCCTATGGCTGTACAATTTTCCCGACACCATTTATTGATGAGACTATCCTTTCTGCATTGCATATTCTTGGCTACTTTGTCATAAATGAACTGACCATATATGTGTGGGTTTATTTCTAAGCTCTATTCTGTCCCATTGATCTGTGTGTCTGTTTTTAAGCAGTAACCTTGTTTTAATTGCTATAGCGTGTAAGTTTGAAATCAGTGAGTGTGATGCCTCCAGCATTGTTCTTTCTCAAGATGCTTTTCCATAACCAATAACTTTTTCACTTTAATGGATATATGTTTATCTTAAACATCAACTTGTCTGACTTTTCTTTCATATCTCTGACTGGACCTTTTTTTATGATTTCTATGAGTTCTTTCTGATATACACTAAATACATACTAATTTGTGAATTTAATTTAGGACTCAGCATTAGCATCCAACATCAATTATTTAGTTACGAGTTATCGGAGATAGAATCATGTAGCTATAGTTCCATCTCTTCAAAACTCATTGTCACCAATCCAGGCTCTATAGGACCCTGATCCTGAACATACTTGGCCTAGAAATGTGTTCTTTCTGGTCAGAGATATAAACTTCCCGGAGATCAGGGTTCTGTTTAAATCCTCCATGCTGTTAGCATTAGCCAAAGCAGATTTTTAATTTTTTCCTTTTGCAGAATCACAGTAAACATCAGTAGGTTCAGGTTACATTTTAACCCTCCTGTGTGAAAGGAAGTAGCTACCTGGTTCCGACTTCAGCCAAAGTAAAGCCACCTCATGGCTTTTTCTCGGACAGTTGGTTCGGGACTTCCCAAGCAACCAGCCTCGTGCTTCGCTATTTCTAAGGAGATTTTGTCTTGCTCCTTTCAGACTATATGTATTGCGCGGCATATGGAGTTGTGCTTCTAGACTGGATTGTTGTCATTCTTTCCTCTTGAGCCCCTGCGATAAGAAAGTGTGTTCCTTCCCCCCAGATCAGGCTGTTCATTCTGGCTGTGATGTTGCTGCATTGAAATTCTGTTTCCTTCCAGGGAGCCTTTGTCTGAGCTGGAGCTAAGCCACCTGTGCGTGGACGGGCGTGATGCCACGGTCAGCCACATACTCAGGAATGTAAAATCGCTCTTCTTTTCAAAGTCACTAATTTTGGTCACTTCCTCTAATTTTGATGAGGGCGGCAAGGATTCTTTTAGTCAAATGAACACATGCTCCCGCCTCCCACTTCTGGATGCCAACATATCCCACCTTCCTTTTTAAAAAAAAACACATATTTTTATTGATTTCAGAGAGGACGGGAGAGGGAGAGAGAGACAGAAACATCAATGATGAGAGAGAATCATGGATCGGCTGCCTCCTGCACACCCCACGCTGGGGATGGAGCCCACAGAGCATGTGCCCTGTCCTGGGATTGACTCGTGACCTTCTTGGTTCATAGGTCATAGGCCGGCCAATCTCTCACCTTCTTTTTATTGGTTTCCCATCTCAGGGCCTTTGAGTTAGCTGTTCTCTCTTCCCATCTGCTCCGTGGCTGGCTTTTCCACATCCTAAGGGTGCAGCTCAATCACCTCCCCTCAAGATCCCACACAAAGTAGATGAGATAACCGCTGATGTTTTCCCTCCCAACACCTGTCCCATTGTTTCTTAACAGTTACTTCTGGGCACTGATTTCTATTCATAATCAGTCTTTTTATTTACATACGGCTCACCTCTCTCAATGAAACATGCGCTTTCTGAGGGCAGAGGACTTGCATGTTGGTCACTACTGTGGCTCCTGCTGCCCCCACACTTCCAGGTCTTGATTTCAGTGGTCACTTCACTGTGTGTCTCCAGTGTCCTCCAAAAGGAATAAGAATGGGTATGCAAAGGGGGGAATGGGTGTTACAGATAATGCAGGCTGGGGTTGCAAAGGGCGGGTGCCTCCAGGACTCCATTGTTTCGGCAATAAGGTTGTTCCTCTTTCCATGATGATAGGCAGTTCTCGGATAAGGAGAATGGACCGCATTTTGAGGTTAACTCCCAGGTCCCGGGCCATACAACTCCCAGGCATTTCGAGGTTAACTCCCAGGTCCCGGGCCATACAACTCCCAGCCAGGTCAGAATGTGCTTTCTTGAATCAGAACAAAACAATCACGTTAACAGAGCAGGATTCCTATTTCCTGTAGCTCTAGCTAGTCCCCACGACTCTAGCTCTCCCTCCCGCCCCTCACGAAAGGTCTTCCTTGAGGCCAGGAAGGTGTCCCCCGGAGAGGCTTTGTCTCCCTTTGCGATGCTTCGATGCATTGTTTCTAACAGAGGCAGGATCGTTGTTTCATGGCCGCGTTAGGAAAAGTTGAGAACGGCATGTGGAGTTCCATCAAATGGCCTTTGAAGGCCCTTTACCATGTTACATTCCCAGTGGCTGTCACTGTGTGTCTGAAGGAGATATTAGCAAATAAACAAAGACACTCACAGAGGCGCTCTGATTTAGAGATAGCATTTGGTGGTGGAAAGCACTGAGCCTGTTTTGTGTCCTTGAACAAGTGGATTATTCTCCCCAGATTCTAGCTTCTTTCCTCCTCTGATTGCCATACGCGCTTCCTTGTTCTCATCTAACCACCCTCCTAAGTTTTTGACCTTTACCGCCACATTCCTGTGCATGGCTCTATAATTTTTAACACTTATCTATAGTCCTTTTTTTATATTTTTAGCCCCAAATAAAAAGTTGTCTATCAGCATATACCCTTTGCAACTTGCTTTTTCATTCAACATTCAGTGTTTGAGATTTATTTATATGTTGATACATGTAGCTCTAATTATATATTGATTAGAGTTCTAATTGGAGCTGCATATATCAATACATATCAGTCACCTAACTGCTCTATAATATTTTATTATGTGAATATGCTGCAATTTATTTGTCCAGTTGATGTGTATTAAAATTGCTTCTAATTTTCTGCTGTCACACACATCTTTTTTACATGTTTGAGAGTTTCCATCAGGGGTCAAGTTGCAGGTTCTTTAAAATAAACATCCGCTTCAAGATTCTGTGATTCCATATTATATCTTCTCCTCTGCTCCCACAGGAAAAAATTAGGACTTGTTAAACACTACATGGTGAGGGCCTGGGAGGGGTAGGTGGGGGGTGGGGAGTCAATGGGGGGTGGAAGGGAGACAAAGGGGATATCT
>NW_005353629.1:3576974-3605891 GCF_000412655.1 Myotis brandtii
AATGGGGGGTGGAAGGGAGACAAAGGGGATATCTGTAATACTTTCAACAATAAAGATAAATTTTTAAAAAGTACTACAAATATTTAATGAAAATCCTGGGAAAAAATGGATACAGAAAAATGAATTTGGATGTACGGATTTCCCTTCAGATTTATGGATGGAAAGATACAAATATAGAACATGGAACCTTGGAACCTGCTCTCGAGTGTTTCTTGCTTCATTGGCATGCCAGTGGAGTAGCTAGCAGTTCATTGAGAACCGATTAAAATAATTGCCAAGTCGTTTGTGTGGACTGTGCATGTGAGTGTAACGACCTCCCCCACTAAATAATTCACATAGACAGCATGGTAACTCCTGTTAGCAAGTATCGATCCACATGTCATACCACCTAGTCCCAACTTTCTAATTTTTCTAATAAAATAAACTCTTCCAAATGACAAGGCATCATCTAGTCCCAGCCGACTCCTTTTACAAAGAGCAACTGAGAGGCTTGCATTGGCAGAGCCGATACTTAACAAAGCCGGCAGCAAAACCCGATTCCCGATAACCGCCCTTTCTCCCCACAAGACTCCTCCCTTCCCCTTCAGATACAAGAGGATTCAGGACGCTCCTGAATGGCTGGTTTGTTTCCTAAGGCAGCTGGAAGGAACCCTTTCATAACCCCGTTGAGAAGTCTAGCGACCAGATGCATCACCAGGAACAAAGATATGGCTTCTGTTTTCCCGCCGAGAAATCTGTGCCGGGAAGGATTTGCTGTTGGGGCAGCCCCGACTTCTAAAGGAAGTTCAACAGCTCAGAACCCAGGTCTCTGGGAACAACTTCCTCTGTGATTCTCTTTTCAAACAAATCTGTAAAGAGTAAAGCAAGCAACTAGGAGGTTTGACGGGAAATTTCATAGGATCCAGTTCATCACAGATTAAAAAGGAATAGAACTTGAAAAAAGATGGATTTTTTTTTTTTAAATAAAAGAAGAACCTTAGTTTTCATGAAATATTTGCATTGTTATGTTGACCCAAGTCAAAGATTACCAAAAATTATATTTTTATACACAGGATTGAAAGTAGGTATTTTTTGTACTAATCCAATAACAGAATTAACCACTGGCCCCCCCTTCACTATTCTCAACCCTTTAGTCTGTCTCTCACGCGAGTCAGTCTGGGTTGTAAACATTTGCTTTTGTGTCTGTCTTCCCAGCGGGCAGCCCCCTGAGGGTCAGGACCACAGCACCTGGAACACAGGAGGCCCCAGTAAAGAGTTCAATGAAGAGAAATGGGGGAGACACGCCGGAGAGGGGAGTCCCCGACTGTTTATCCGGGACTCACAATGTTTGTGAGCCTTGTAGTCTAGACTTTCATTTTGCATCTTCTGAAGAGTTAAACAACTTTTGGGTGACTGATCATCCTAAACAGTCACATAGGGTTTTATGTATAACCCAGAAATTATTTAATTAATGTGTATCATATTCATGGATACATTCATATTCATGGAGTTGTATCTTCCCAGTAATTAGAATAACTGTATACACTGGCCAGTCTCCCCCCACTTTCCTGGGTTCAGGGTGTTGGGGAAAATGTACTCTTCCGTAGTCACTTAATCGATTTGGAATATTCCTGTGGGGACGGTCTCCGCAGGTCATGAAGAAACCTCATAGACTGTTTCACAAAGTGTTGCATTTCAAGTATCATTCCTCCAGCCCCATCTGGCTGTCTGTTTTTATATCTGGCGACTGTGGCCTGTGATAGAAAATCACACAGCACAGATTGGTGCCGGGATCACTGGATGGGCTCCTACTGTTGCCTGGCAGTCTGTGTTCCCTATTGATCTTTCTCTCCCCTGTTTTCCAGAGAGGCCATTTCCGGTGTCATTTTCTCCTCAGTGCCCCAAGCACATCTGCTCCCCACTGTCTCTGCAGATAGGCTCTCCCCAATGGAAACTCTTAGAGCTTCCTTCTAACAACTACAGACCCACCTACTTCCACCCCACATCTCGCTCTTCTCTCAGCTACTACTTCATCCTCTTCTCCCTTCTATTCCTCCTCCTCCCACTCATATTCTGCTTCCCAAGGGGTCTTCTTCAGTGATGCTTCCCATCTTCTGTTTCTTCTCTTCTCTTGTATCTTCACCTCTTTCTCTATCACTTCTTTGTGTCTGTATTTATATGGCTCAATCTCACCTAAGAATAACAAAACTCAAATATCCAGACCTGTCAACTATAGTTTCCTCTTCCCCCAACCTATCCATTTCCTCCCCTTTGTTTTCTTAAAAGAACTCTGTGTAGCCCTGGACGGTTTTGTTCAGTGGTTAGAGTGTCGGCCCATGGACCAAAGAGGACCCGGCTTCGATTCTGGTTAAGGGGACATATACCTCGGTTGCAGGCTTGATGGCCCGCCTGGTCAGGTGGGTATTGGAGACAACCAATCGATGTGTCTCTCTCACATAGATCTCTTTCTCTCTCTCTCTCTCTCTCTCTCTCTCTGACTCCCCCTCTTTCCACTCTCTCTAAAAATCAATGGAGAAATATCCTTGGGTGAGGATTAATAGCAACAACAACAAAAAACTTTGTGTAAGCACCACCTCCACTTTATTACTGTCTACTCACCCTCCCTAACTTACTGCAGTCTGCCCCCATCAACCACTGATTTTGTTCCCACAGTAACTTTCCCACTGCAAAATCCAGCAAGTCCTTCCCAGTCCTCACCTTAGCTCTCTGCAGCATTAGATACTACAGGCCTCTTGAAAACAAACAAACAAAAACCTTCCTTGATGTCTGGGAGGACAGACTGTCGGGTGTTCCTGCTCTTCTCCGCCTGCATCCTCAGTTCCCTCTGCAGGCTACTGTGTTTCCTCTTCTCACCCCTTAGACATTGATGTCCCCAGAGTTCTATCCTCGAACCTCCTTTCTTCTCCCTCTACGAGCTTTCCCAGTGTGATCCCACCCATAGACACTTGATCCCTCACAGTTCCCTACAGTGCCATCTACTTCCTGGGAATCTGTAAGCCCACCGAATGCCCCTCAGATCCCTTAAACTCAGTAAACACAAAGCTAAACTCATCATTTTTCTCCAGAGTCTGTCTTGTTTCATTGCAGAGGCAGTTGCCCCACCTAAAGACCTTGTTGCCATTTGATCCCTCCATTTTCATCTTCTCCCCCGCTTGTGCGAAGCTCTTCTTGCCCCACCCCACAATGGTTCTCAGGGCAAACTTAAACTCCATCATTTGGCTGGCATGGCCCTTTATGGTAAGACCTCTGCTTAACTCTCCATTCTGGCCACATTGCTCATGTTGCACTAACCCTCTAGTTATACTAAATTTCTACAGTTCCTTGAACTGACCATCAGGTCTCTCAACCCTACGCCTGTAGGTGTCTATAGAATGCATTTCTATGTCTGAAATGTTTAAGTTCCCCCTCAATGTGCTTCCTGTACTTCCCTGTTAAAGCACTGATGATGGTGAATTGGGAGTGTTTGTTAATATCATGTTTGCCACCCTCAACCCACCAGGCCATGAGATCGGTGAGGGTGGCACCTCACAGGCCATTTCATCATTGCATCCTCGGTGCCTAGTCCATGCTTCCATTGGCCGTGACAGGATTTTCCTAACTCAATTTGAAAATAGGAAGCTAGAAGTCTTTGAAAAGAAATACAGGTATGCACCTTCTCTCTTAGGTGTGTATATGCCATCCACTCAACTTGCATAACCATGAGACTGATTTACATCAGTGAGAATCCATCCGATTTCATGGGAAGAAAAGTGCATGATGTACTCCATCGTGGTGACATTCCTTTACAAAACTTCTTTATCGTGCAGCATTTTAGTGATAATGCAGTTAAATGTTAGTATACAGTGGGGCCTTGACTTACGAGTGTCCCGACTAATGAGTTTTTCGAGATACGAGCCGTCTCTCGGCCGATTTTTTGCTTTGAGTTGCAAGCTAAAATTCGGGTTACGAGCCAGCTTCAGATACCCCACCGCTAGTTGGCACAGCGAACGTCACAACATCAGCCCAGCATCACATGTCTCACTCGTTCACTTTAAGATTTGACATACAAGTAATTTGAGTTACGAGCTCCGTCACAGAACGAATTAAACTCGTAAGTCAAGGCCCCACTGTAGTGTAATTTTCTGGTTTACCTCTAGAATTAAAATTTTTAATTTATAGGTTAGTTAGTAAACTTCTTTCACTCCAAGTCCTCACTTCTCTTATTTTTCCATTTTACCCTTCTGAAAGTCTTTGTTTTCCAGAACATTTTAAACTCACTCGGGTAGTCCATCTGTGCACCCTGCAGTGCAAAATGATTGTGCACAATATCAGTGAATGTTAAAGGCCAATCAAGAAGAATGTGGGGGCAGAGCTGACGTCACTGACACGCCAGCTCCCATCTCAGGAAGTTTCCCATTAGTTTGGGCCCATCTCAGAGAAAGACAAACTACATCCTGCGCAGAGAGCATTTCCTGCCTTTCCAGTGACATTTAACTGTCACGTGGGTGGCTGCTGGCTACAGAATTAGCAAAGAACCTTAATGGAGAGAGAATTGGCCTCATTAATCTTTCAAAAATTGAGAAGGCCAGAAATGGGCATTAAAAATGACTCAGAAGCTAGTATTCAGGAGCAAGTAAGACAGAGGTGAGCCATCCAACCTCCGCGCTGTGGCCGTGCTCGTGGACATGCCTACCCGTCCACTTCATCCAAACGCCTCGATGACCAACGCAGAACTCGGCGTGCTTCTCCTGCACCGTGTGCGGACAGGCACAGTGATGGTCACTTGCAGGCGAAAACCAATAGGCATAAATATTTACATATTTCATAGTCCCAGGAACAGCTTTCAAATGTCTTTTACAACCAATTTATTATGAATTATTAGTTCATATAAATTAGGCTCACACCACTTTGCATTTCTTATAGTATGGAATATACTTAAAAATAGAAATTATTTTTACTGTAAGATATTCTCCAGTGCTTTCTCCATGACCTATTGCATTGTAATTAGCTGAGAAAGGCATGGTGAGTAACACTGAGAAAAATTCTCACTTTTAAAACTCTCTTCGGATGCAGAAAAGCCAAAGAATGTGGACCAGCAGGAGGAACAAGGACGGCAGCCAGCTCTGACATGCTCAATAAACCGATGTGGGTTTACTGAGCCGTATTTTAAGTTTGCTCAGGAGAGAGACAGATCCATAAAGCAATCAGGCTGCTGATGATCGCGCTGCCAGAATACACAGTAAACAATGAAATTGCCTCCGAATTCTGGACTCGGGATTTTATGATTGACACAAAGGGTCAGCGCCTGCATTTTAGATCCATCCCCAGAAGCGATTCCATAATCAGCAGAAATCAGAAGTCCATTCACTGAACCACTGGCAGGAAGTTAGGTGGACACTCCCAGGTTGCTTTGGATCAAAGGTATGTCCGAAAGCCTAACGCCAAAGAGAGAGACGGACCGGCCACCTGGAACCCCAAATCCAAAAGGCGAGATGCTGTGTTGTCAGAAAAGCTATGAAAAATTATGCGCAGTCTAGACTAGATGGGGAAATGGAGATGTACTTCCATGGCAAACTTGTGCTAATGGAAACATTTCATAGGTTTTCGTTCTATTTCTCATTCTTCTGAAATGTTTTACATCAATTAGATTGAGCTGGTAATGGCAGGTGTGCATTCGAAAAAAAAATGTTCACCAATTCTAATTCTGTGAAGGCAGTACCCATGGGAATGGAAATCGCATGAGTCTGTTTTAATTCGCAGCAACAGGTCGGCAGCCTTCCCCCGGGGGCCTCTCACAGGGATGCTCTCTGCTGACAGTCGGCGAGTCGGGTCATCTTTGGTTCCTGCCAACACGCCGAGTTAATGTGGCTGAGGTTGGATTCCAGGAGGCAGAGAGCCTTCCGCCCTGAAGCCGGTTCTGAGTAAGAAGAAAATGAGATCTCAGGTGTATGCTCAGCATCTGGATGGAATCCTTAAATATTCATTTATTCAGTTTCGACTTTGGGGGCCCTTTGGGGTGTTATATTTTTGTGTATTTACCGTGAGTAGCACTGCCACGTGAATCATTATATTAACTTCAAACAATTGTGTTGCTGTTCTTTCCAGAAAGACTCCTTATAAGGCTCCTACAACTTCGTAGGGCATACATCTAGCCACATTGGTATTCTATGAATATTCATGAGTCACCGATGGCCAAGACTGCAGAGAGGAGAGAGCATCCCTGAAAACAGGGTTTGTAAGCACGTGGCGGGAGAGTGTCACATCTGCCTGGCCAGTCTGAGAGGCGCAGGTCCGAGGGTTTCGGTGGTGGTGGTGGTGGTGGTGGTGGTGATGGTGGTTTGCAAAGAGTAGTCTTGTGGCCAGACCCTGGCTATCTTGCCAGATCCTAACAGATCACATTCAATGTCAGTGAATAAAAATGACCTCTTCTAGAGCCACAATATTTATGTCTGCTTTGGAGCAAGCTGCTCGCCAGCAATTCTGAGAATTAATAGCGTGCCCTGAGGAAATGAGTAAATCTCCCCTTGTTTTTGACATCTCTCCCCATTAACTCTTACCCTCTCCAGACTTCTCTCCTCTTTCCTTTTTCCTGTTTCTGAAGAATTAAGCTAAACTCAGGACACGCTGTTCTGTCTTTGTGGATTACAGACCATCTTATTCTACAAATGTAAATTTTTACTTAGCCCCCCCCCCCCACGTGATTCCAAAAGACTCACCAGGGTGCTACTAAATACTCTAGCCTTTTGCAGGGTGACTGTGCATTGAGGAACAGGAAAGAACCAGAATTCCAGGAATTGCTGGACGCTGGCTCTGAACTGACGCTAATTCCAGGAGACCCAGAATATGGCTGTCATTGGGTGACCAATGGAGCTGTTGACCCAGGTCCGTCTCACAACAAGTGGGTCACCTCCGAACCCATCTCCTGGCTACTTCCCCAACTCCAGGGCGCATAACTGGAATACCCATCCTCAGCCACTGGCAGAATCCCCACGCTGGGGCTCCCCAGAAATGTGTTCAGTAGAAGAACCTTACCTGAGCTGTATATCATTTCTAATCGCTGTATATATCAGAGGAGGAAATAATCATTGATTAGTACCAACAGAACTGCCACTAAGTCTCTGTGTGACGTTGGCCAAGGCCCTCGGCCCACCTAGATGTGTCTCCGACCTAAAACTCGGGGACGTGATGATAAGGGATGTTCGCGTTTCCTTTCTAAAATGCTGATATTTTCATTCACTTGCAACTCGTTACTTTCAGCGTTTTTCCGCCTTGAGTAGTCAAACTGGAGATGTATTGGGTTCATATCTATTCCCTTTGCACTATATCCAGATAAAGGCAGCTCGGCTCTCTGCGTGCGTTAGGGATGGGTTGTGCAATAAAAGCTGAAGTTTCCCCGCACTCTTTTGCTTCCCCGAGCATCAGATTCGCCACCACCCAATTCTCTCCTGCAGCCGCCTCACCTCTCCATTCAGTTCTTACCAGCGTGGCATGAAAAATGTGCATTAGTAAGTCTAACGGGTCATTGCATCAACGAGGGTGGGAAAAGATCTAAATTTCACATTCAGATGAATTACCTCAGTCCTCACTACAACTGGCGTCACATAATGACTCCTTTCAGCTTTGTTGTTGTTGTTGTGCTGCATAGACCAGGCTGATTTTCATTAACTTGTCATGCTCTTTGCAACTGCATTCCCGTTTGCGTTCAAGGTAGCGTTGCATAAAGTTCTCACAATAGAACCCAATGTTGGAGAGCTTTAGTATAAGGCAAAAACTCTTGCAGAAGTTGTAGGAACAGCATTTGGATTGTGGTTGTTTCCTTTAACAGACAGTTCAGATCCACTCTTATCGGAGATCATCTCACCACAATAGCAGAATTCCCAAGTTCAGATAGTAAATCAATTTTTAAGCATTTTGTGATAACTGTGTCTGATTCATTCGCTTAAGCACGTTGAGACGTTTGCTCTTCAGTACTTACAATATAGAGAGTGGAAGCGGTGGCCAGCCTGCCTTCGTCGCTCGTCTACAACTCTTCCCTCGCTTCTCCGGCTTCTTTGAGGGTGACACCCTCAGCCTCTCCTCACACACAACGTCTCACCCCGGGACAATCCACACTGACCGCACACACGTCAGGAAAGCACCCCAGCACCGTGCAGGGTGTACATGCAGGAAGCTGTTTCCAAGAGGTTACACCAACTGATAAACATGCGAGACATTCCACCAGGGACGTCTCAGCAGAGCCCAGCCCCCGGGAGGTGAGCGCTGGTTTCAGAAATGGCTGGATCCATCTTTCCAGCAGCAGCAGCATCCTCAGGACTGTCTCCAGCTCTGCTTCCTCTCTCGGCTTCGCTCTCCTCTGCGCAGGGTGGTCCCCGGCAGGCGCCGGCATTGGGTGGCCCAGATAGCCGGGGAAGCCCAGGCTTTTCCACCCTCACGGAGAGCAACCGCAGGCCTCTGTCCCCGGCCCTGTCAGTTCCTGAAAAGGAGCCCTGTTCATCCGGCCAGGGGGTCTTCTGCTGACCTTCGTACCAGTCGCCGTGCCCATGAAAACAGCCTTCTGACTGGCCAGCCCCAGCGCAGACTGGCCCGTCTCCCAGGAAGCAGGTCTGGCGATGGACAGCCTCGGGCCAGTTGCAGGGGTGGGACTCGGGGAGGCAGAGCTGCAGAGGCAGGCGGGAAGCTCTGGCGGGTGAGTACCCACGTGCCACCTTCCCCCCTGCGTGGCGGGGCTGCCCAGCTCTTAAAGGGGCTCCCAAACTGCCCTCCGAACTCAGAGCCAGAGAGGAACGGGGAGTGGGAGTCCTGTCTTCAGGACAACCCTGAGTCCCCAGAGCCCTCGATCTTCGGTGGTTGTGACTGACTCCTGTCCAAATATGTCACATGAAGCCAAGATTCTCTCCCTCACCCGGCTGGCATGGTTCAGTGGTTGAGCATCGACCTGTGAACCAGGAGGTCAGGGTTCAATTCCCGGTCAGGGCACATGCCCGGATGCGGGCTCCATCCCCAGTGTGTGGTGTGCAGGAGGCACTGATCAGTTCTTCTCTCTCATCATTGATGTTTCTCTCTCTCCTCCCCTCCTCTCTGAAATAAATAAAAATGTATTTTTTAAAATATTCTCTCCCTCTTTTTATACTCACAACAACCCCACCAGATGGGTACTATTATGATTCCTATTTTACAGTCGAGGAAACGGAGTCACAGAGCGGGCAAGCACCTTGGCCAGGGGCACACTGGGTTTTCCAGTCCTTTTTTATATTCCATTCACCTGAGAAGCTTCTTTTGAAAGAGTGGCCTCCTGAGTCTCTGCTGGGACATCCCAGGTCAGTGGCGGTTCTGGAATTGGTTGGAAGCCTGCAGTTTCTAGATGGCCAAGGTCATTCTGACGAGCAAGGAGCGCCAGAGGCTCTGATGGCGAGAGCAAGAAGCAGAATGGCAAAGGGCAGAGGATCTTCGTTATGGGAGACGCAATAGTAAAGAGCAAGAGGAAAAAAAATGATTTGGTATAATTTGTGGCAACCTGGTCATGAAACTCTGGTTCTATTATATAAGGAAAAGAACATTCTGGAAAGAGGCTAAGTGGTAGACACTCCAGTCTCTCCTTCAGTCACTGCTTTCTTTCACTATATCCAACATTCATTTCTTACATAGGCACCTATTTCCCCTGTCAGCTATAGTGAAAACACATGTTTTATCTTTGGCTTAAAAAACATTTCTACCAGTGTGAAATGTCAAACTTAAAACCTCAGTGTGATTCTCAGTGCTGCTGCTTCTGCTTGGAATAGTCTTGCCCATCTTCGCACTGAACTCCTACTGACACTTCAGGTCTCAGGTTCAATGTCACCACCTCCAGGAGGCCTTCCCGGATCTACTCATCTCTATTAGGTTCCTCGGATCTGCTCTCTACAGCACCGTGTACCTTTCCTTCATTGCAGTTATCACATGATTTGCACTTGTTAATCTACTTGTGTTACTGTTTGATGGTCTAGCATTGCCCTCCCACACTAAATTATAAATGAGTGGCCATATTGGATTATTTCGTGTTACATTCTCAGGATGCTGTACTGTGCCTGATGCCTACTAAATATTTTACAATTCTCTGTTGAATGCATGAAAAGGTAGGCTCCTTTAGGAAACCACTGATACTGGAATAAGTTCTTAAGGAGACAGTCCCCTAACTGTAATTTCCCCCCAGAGAAAAGTAAAGAGAGGCGAGGAGAAACTAGGAAAGGCTTTGAGGGCCAGCAGCAAACACCGATAAGGACGCAGTTACCACCAGCAGCCTAAGTATGGGCAGAGCCTTGAGCTGTGGAAATAGCGAGGGAGCCACTAGGCAGGATCAAGTCCCAGGCCGGTAGGTAGGGACACAGAGCTAATGGCAGGGAAGGGATGCAAGGTTTTTGGGAGTATTTTGCTGTTTCCTTTTTCACAAAATGTTCAACTGAAAAAAACTTTTCGTCATGCTATACAGTAGCCCACAAACAGGTCCCCATGGCCCAGAAGCTCAGACTACTGGGCGCTCTTAACCTAAGCTCAGATTTTCTGAAGTCCAGTGACTGTTCTATCTTTCCTTCTCATGTGACCGAATGACTTAGGAAACAAGAGCGCCCTGCATCTGCTCCCATCATATCAGCTCTGTGAGGTCAGGGGTGCACGTTTTTAATTGACACAAGGTGAATGTAGTCGTCGGTTTGTGGATCAATCATTTAGAAATCCTGGGCCCAGGGGGTTTATGGATTCTATTCAGAGGCAACTCTCATTGGCCCAGAGCCGACGGTTTCTTCTAGAACTTGTGAAATGGTTGGGAGCTGAAAGACATCATTTTTTTGGTTCCTGTGCATATATCTATATCAGGAAACTGCTAAACCCAAAGTGAGTGCATGGTCACATAAATACCTACCAAACATAATTCTTAATCAACTCCATTGAGTGTTAAACAGAAAACCTATCACCTAATGATGTTGTAGCCATTGTCATAGTGGAGCCCAAGGCATTGCTTGTGGTGATTCTGGTGTAAACAACCCTCCTACACGTTGTAGAAAAGTGAAGCCCATGAAATTGTGTACAGGACATTATACTGGATAATGCCTATTATGTGCTGTACATAGCACGTGATGTTGATAATGAACGACTGTGTTACCGGTTTATATATTTACTATACTATACTTTTTATTGTTATTTTTCATTTACTCTTTCTACTAAGAAAAGACTTTGCTATAAAACAGTATGCTATGTTTAAAAAAAAAGTATTAACATTTTCCTTACACTTGAAAACTATTTAACAGCGGACCCAGGGGATCCTGCCATGGGCCAGTGGGTGGTGGTGGGAGGGAGAGCTCAAGAGGAGAGTGGCCATTCTAACAAGACTGAGGGGTGCAGGAGGAACTGAGGGTCCCTTCAGTGGCAGGTGGGGGAAGCCATCAAGAAGGACAGTCACACAGGTGGTGTCTGAGGCAGCCGGGGACTGAGCGCCCAGGTGGGAATGGCCTCAGGGCCGCGTTCTCCAGAGCCCAGTGTGGATCTGCAGGCTACCGGAATTACCTTCTTTTCTGCTTATCCCATCCGTTTCTACAGTATTCTGTTGAGTAGTGACACTTGGAAAGACTTCTTATGTCTGACTTCTAGAAGTCAGACAGCCCAAGTTCAGATCCCTACTCCATCTGCTGATTTTGAACTCCCTGATGTTGAGGTCTCTGAGCCTCTGTTTTCTCATCCATAAAATAGATTATTAATATTTATTTCCAAGGCTTTATAAAATAGGAAGCATTTCCAACAGAGACTGATGTGGGGTAAATAAAAATTTTCCTATCCTAAATATTCAAGTAATTTAAAAATAGCATACATTTTTCATATGTTATTTGGGTATGTTTCTCATCCTTTGGTCATTTTAAATAAGAGTCTCCAAAATGTGATCTGGAGTGTTTGGTGAGAAGTGACGTCTGGTATCCACGTTGGAATGGAAGAAAAGTGTCTCTCTTTATAGGTGACAAGATCTTATGTATAGAAAATCTTAAGAAATCCACAAACACTATTAGAATTGATAAGTGGGTTTGGCAATGTTGCAGAATACACATAATATAAGGAAATAATTTCTATTTTTATACCTGCAATGAACAATCCAAAATGGAATTAGGAAAAGAATCCAATTTGCAATAGCATTAAAGAGAATAAAATATACAATTGGGATATATTTAATAAAAGAAATACAAAACATATACTCTAATCTACAAACCACCGTTGTTCAAAGAACCATCACTTCACAACTCAATTCTCTCCTACAAGAGATGTTGGGAGGTCACATTCGTGTTTCCTAAATCCATTCTACCTCAGATGATTAGTGAAAATCAAACTTGAACTTGAGTCGGAATCACTGAAGGGCGTGTTAAAGCCGGGATTGCTGGGTCCCACGGCCAGGGTTTCCAATCCCATAGGAGGTCTGTGGGCCTGAGAATCAGCGTGGCTAACATCCCCAGGTGCTGCTGCGGGCCCTTAACTGCCCTGGAGAACCGCTGCTCTAGCCACCGCCCATGTTGCTCATGGCGAAGGAATGCAGGGGCATATGATCTGAATGTGGCCTCTGAAACAGGGAGAAGCGCCTACTGGGAGACGTGAAATGCCTACTGTGGGAATGAATGATGCTCCTCCCTCCCCTATCCTCCCCCCCCCCAGATGTCCTCGGAGCCTCGGAGCAGCTGGGGCCACGCTGTGACCATGAAGGAGCAGCCTTATTGTGACTCCCAGGTGGAGGTGGCCGGAGCAAGGAACTACCTGGAGGAAGTTGGGTCCATAATGACAGGGGGCCCCTGTCAGTCATGTGAGAAAGTAAATACCTTTAATGTTTCAGCCAGTTGGAGTTGGAAATGTCTGTTTATTGTAGCCCAGAGGATTAACTATCAGGAGCCCAAAACCTATAACTAGAACAGAAAAATGGGGAATAGAAAACACACTCCCATCCCATGCAAACAAGGGGAACTAGTGGACACACAGTGTCAAGCGACAGGAAGCAGTCAGACCCCAGATCTGACGAAGGAGGAGAAAGCGATGAGGCGAAGGCCAGAAGCAAATGAGCAAAACAAAGCTTCCTTCTCAGGTGGCAGAAACCAAACCCAAACCCAAACTGAGGGGGGAGAGCTCTGGTGAGAAATTCTACATTGAACATTTGCACTCTTGCAGGAGGATTTATTTTCATGTGTTTAAACCCTGAGGCACAGGCTCTGTCTGTCTTTTTCCATCGGCCTTCCCAGCCCCGGTAATAAATTACTCAACTCGGCTTCTACCTAAATAATGACAATTCGCCTTCCCCCGTCTCCGCTCAGCCGGAGCTTCCCCTCCTGGCAATGGAGGAGACGTGGAGGCCTCACTTCTCTCAAAGGTGCCGAGGGAGGGCTCCGAGGCCGACAGTCCTGAACCATCGCCGTGATGAAGAGAAACATCGCATTGTCAGACTCACCTAGGGAACCGGGCACAGCCTTGAGCTGAAGAACAGAAGTTGTCAGAATCCATTGGAAAATTCAGTGGGAACGGCTGTCAGACCCATGACACGGCCACGGGGACTGATTCCCATGGGAAGTGATAGAAGTCAGGCGACGGGCATCACCCCGTTAGCGGCTGGCCCCGGAGGAGCCATGTGCACACAGGGACACGTGATCCCTCGGAGTGACCAGCTGTTATGGCTACAATGAGCCTGAGCCATTCGACAGGATCCAGGTCGCAGTGAGGCAGTCAAAGGCCCGGCACCCCCCTCAGCTGGGGCCACACGCCTGTGTGTCTCTGGGTTGGAGACAGCAGGTGTCCCACTTGGTATTTTGCTGTCAACATCGAAGGCAAAAATGAGCAACTTCTTAGCACAGTTTACAAGAACCTAGTTCCCTCAGAGCGTGAACAAATGCCACTTCCAGGGTGAGGTGGAGACAGCAAATTCCAGGCACCGACTGGCTATGCCCCTGGGTTTGGGGGAGAGGAACGGGTAATGGCGCCTTCATGAAAGGCAGCGAGACCCAGCGCCCAGGGGCCAGAGGCCTCCCAGGAGGGGGACGCATTCTCGATATTGCAGTATTATCTGCTTCCACATGCTCTGTTTATTTGGTGCATGAATCTTGCCTTGTAGTGGAATTTGCTAGAAACACTCTTGGCAGCTTATTTTGAATAGAACTCAAGACTTCTAACCTCCTCCTTACCCCTCGTGGCTGGAGAATGATCATGCCTGGCCATGTCCATCACGGTATGACGTCATAGTCCTATGTAGTGAAGACTGTAGAACAGTGATGGTGAACCTTTTGAGCTCGGCATGTCAGCATTTTGAAAAACCCTAACTTCACTCTGGTGCCGTGTCACATATAGAAATTTTTTGATATTTGCAACCACAGTAAAACTAAGACTTAGATTTTTTATATTTATTTTATATATTTAAATGCCATTTAACAAAGAAAAATCAACCCAAAAAATGAGTTCGTGTGTCACCTCTGACACGCCTGTCATAGGTTCGCCATTACTGCTGTAGAGCGAGAGGAAGGATAATGATTGTATAATAACAACAAACAAAAGTTTAAAAAATAGTTTAAAACTAATGTGAAAAATAAACTTTCGGTCCCCTTGGCCCTGATAAAGACCAGAACTAAAATAATAAAGATGCTTTCTAGATCTCAATATTAAATGCAGTAGTAAGTATAATATCTGCTCATTAACAATGATTATTTCCGGTTAGTGGGATAGTGGGTGACTAGGGCATAATTTTTTCTGCACCTCCTATGACTTCCCCGAATTATTCAGATACTTGTTGGCAAAAAGTGAAATAGCATTATCTTGAACAAGAAAAGTATTTTTTGAAACAGAAGATTCATATTTCTATTCAGATGCATTTTCCCTTTCCCTTATCTATCTTCCAATATCTGTAAATGTGCAACCCAAACCCTCAGTCTCTTAAAGGAAACGTCTGTCTCTATCCTATAAAACTCTGTCAAAGTGACACATCATTTTATTGTAACTCCTGTGATTTAAATACCCGCACTAGGAAGAGCTCATTTGCTTTTTAGTAAAATAATATGTTTGCATTATTTTATATTCAATAATTACCTTAAACACTGTGACTTCACTGACCATTTTACAAAGTGACACCAGGGAGTTCTGCGTCTCAACACTGACCCCCTCCCTGCGCTGGGAGGTGTCCTGGGAAGTAGCTCCAGCCAGGGCCTTGCCGTTCGGGGAAACCTCACAGGAGGCGCCAGGATCAGAGTCCTGCGGGCGGTGAGGAGTCACCGGAGGCTTTCCCAGCGGCTGCGTAGGGTCGGTTCACCGGGGACTCTGGGAACAGGCCCAGGTAGGTGTCTGGGTGGGCAGACAGTTAATATCAGGACATTTCAGAGAGCACTGCTCAGAGTATTGGGCGACTTCGATCTCCGGGGACCTGGAGCAGTGGGCAGGGGCCCAAGAGAAAGGCACGCCCTGAGCAACAACAGGGACATGAGATGTGCCAGCAGGAGCACAACCGGGGCCACAGGGGGGGGTTGGGTCTGCGCATCAGCTCTGCGGGTCCCCGACTGTCCTCCCCCCGGGTCCCCGGCGGCTCATGGGGGGAAGAGCTGCCCTTAGAGCGGACCTGGAGATGCTGTTCATCCCCGGAGGCGCATACTGATGACAGCAGGAGAGCCTGGCTGTCTGTGTGGGATTCCCTCGGAGATGACACGGACCCCTCTCTCCTCCTCGCCAGAGCCATGAGGAGCGAGGCCACGGCGTGTGCACCCAGAGCCATGCAGACACTCGGCTCCGAACCGCACATAACTCACCTCAGCTCCACTTCTTTGCTGAGCTCTGCACGGCGACGGGTTCACTGACTCCAGAGAGTTCACTGACAGCCCGGTGCACAAACGGTGAGACCTTAGAAAACGCTCAAAGACTCGCAGCATCTGTTCGAGTTCCTTTATGTGACTCCAGAGAGTTCACTGACAACCCGGTGCACAAACGGTGAGACCTTAGAAAACGCTCAAGTCTTCTGTGCTGCTTTTATCCAAAAACCCAGGGACAAGACGGTACCCCAGCAGCAACACTCTGCGATGAACGGGAACGGGGCAGGTCGTAGCTGGGGGCTCTGAGCAGCCCTGTCTCTTCTCCAGGCGAGCTGTATATGCTGTAAAGGTCGCCTTCCTACAAAAGGCCCCCATTAGCCCACTGGCTGAAACTCCAGCCGCTCTCCATTGCCTATAAAATAGAACTCAAACCCATAGGCAAGTATGGAATACAATTCCAAGTGCAGCCGCTACTTGCCTTTCAGGATCACTCTACTAATCTCCCTCGTCCTACATTTCGTTCCCCATGGACCCCTCCTCCTCTTACCCACCACACACCCCTCTGCCTTTCCTCCCTCTGGCGGCCTTTCCCCCAGGGACGTGCTCCTTCTCCTCATGGCAGCTCGAAGGCGTCAGCCACCAGTTGTCCAGCTTTCTCTCCGAATACACACCCACCCACACACGCCCGCAGAGAACCTAATGAGGTGTTTAAGTGTCACCAAAGTCTTAGGATTTCCCCCTTTGTAATAATGAGGAAAACCTAGGTAAGTAAAAAGGTTATTTTATGCAAATAGGATATTGATTAGGTAGGCAAACTTGTCAACTGCTGTCGATAATTGATAAATTGTTGCTGGTAGAATTTATCAAAATTAAAAAAGAAAAATTTTATATGATATTTTAGTGTTTTTACATAGGACTTGCATAGTAAAAGGATGTGTCATGTTGTATAAATAAGCAATGCTTTAATGTAAGCTTTATTTCTACAGGTTTTTTTTTACCATTAGCTAGAAACCAAACTACAAATATTAAATAAATTTCCATGCAGCACAGTTGGAAGTCAATTGTCACATATGCAAAATTTAGAAGGAGAAAAGTTTTAGTTTGCTAGTTATAAATGTGTTTTCCTAAGGTTATATATGAAGTCTCAGGGAACAAGAAGCTGTTGCTAAGACAGCAATTACAACAAAATGGGAACAAATCGGTTGGGCTGGTAGGTGAATTTATCCAACTCCAATAATAACATTAACAGAATTAGAGGGCTGGTTTTTAACAAGAAGCTAATGATGAAGGTGAGGAACTAAGAAGAATGACCCTCAGTTAATGACTTTACCCACAGTTTAGGCTCCCCTAATTCTACACGTGGCGTGGGGCCATCTCTGTCCTCGGAGGCAAACAAAACTAGTTGAAAAATACACCGTTCAGTCAATCAAGACTTTGGGTGGTAATGCCAACCAATTACTAAAAATAATGTGTGACTGAGTGAGCTGGCTGTTTATGCATTGATTAATATTTCAGAAATCTATTTGAGTTTCTAGCTGCGTGAGTTGAATTTATCCTCTAGACATTCAATTTTCCCTTATTTTTAGTTTCATGAGCAAAACAAGCTGCTTATACTGAAGCAAAACATAAAATTTACAAAGTGAGTAGAATGCTAAAATTTGGAGATGTATTTTGGATAACTCGTCTCAATTAAGGTTTTACAGTTTTTCTACATTTGAAAAAGTGTTTTATTCTTAGTACCTTAAAGTCTCATTCCACATTTAAATCGTCCACTCCGACGAGCCCACAGAATCTGGACATACAGACCGTTTTGTGGGTGAGAGCAAGGCCTAAAGAACATTTCTGGTCCAAATACTCAGACTGTGAAAGTTTCCGTAACTGCATGTGTAATGCCACATGGACCAGGTTTTGCACAACATAATATTCAAAAGAGTAGGTCAAAGAAATTAAAATCAAAATTCACTATTGAGTTGGTCTCTTGAAGACTATAAAAGAGGTGCTAATTCATTACTCATGGTTGATGGAAGTCAGTTTACAATCCTTTGTGCCAATGGACAAAAGTAGACTGAAACCCCAAATAGGGGAAATCACACTTATTGTTTCTTACAAGCTCTTTGTAAATACAGCCGTGTACTGTAAGTTACCAATACTTTTCCTTCCGTTGATTCAAAAGATGCTTGCTTAGAGTCACTGTAAATATAGACATCCATAAATTAGTACAGAAGTGTCAACATGCTAATTAGATTGTTTAATTGGATTTTAAAATGATTACATATCCCAATAAAACTTGGTCATCTGTATATCTCCTAACGTTATCTTGAGTATTGAACTTTGGGGAGCACTGGCCATGCCCCATGGCCCCAGACACAGACACAGACACAAGCCATGATGTGGGGAAAATTCTTCCATTAATATGGATGATGCTTAAGCCCCCTTACAACTCAACATCTGTGCCTTTCAGCAAGGCTTCCTTCAATCGCCCTCAGGAAGCCACCTCTGATTTCCAGTTGGTCCCAAATTAATCAGCAAATAATTATAAAGAGCCAACTATGTCGTGTGATTTCTAAAGAAGATAACTCCTGATCAGTAAAGATTTGGAAATTTGGAGCTATTCTGATTTGACATGAAGACTAAGAATACCACTTACGTCTAAGAATACCCACACCCAGGACAATTCTGCAATAACTCGTTGGAATATGTAGCTTCTCAGGCAGGTAATTCAAAGCTTTTGCTGTGGCAGTGAGAACCCCTGGGGATCCTGGGAGCTGAGATGTCACTTATAGCGATTATCGCCTGTGTGATGGAAACACGGATATTTAATAAGAGGGTGTTTAAAGCCAGAAAAATAATTTAAGTTTTACCTCCACGGAAATGTTAGCTTCTCTCTATGGTACTCAAAAATAATTATGCATGTAAAACAAAATAATTTCTTGAATTCTCAGTACAGACCCTCCATTTCTCTGAAAAACTTAATTATGTTTTAGCTCTTTCTCCCAAATACTTTATCTAAAAATATTTTTTGAGTCACAAACTGTGTGAGATGGGTTACATGTTACACAGTGATGTACTTTAGATTTAACAATAATCTAGAGATTACTGTTTTCTAATTACTTGAAAGCCAAGAAAATCAATTATGTGTGGCTTTTCGGGGATTTAGCTTCCTGCATTAATAAATCACCAGAGATTCGGGCCTGTAGAACAAGAGTTTATCTGTGTCTGAGAACCGAGTTTTCCTCCGTTCTCCTGACAGTGTGCAAACTGTTCTTAAAAGAGCAGAATTAAAGCGAGCGATGCTCACAGAGGGAACTATAACTGAGCTGGCTGATAAAGGTTAGCTGCATCAATCTCTGAACCGCCAGTGGGAGACACAAATATCAATGAGGGTGAATCCTGGACTATCGCACGGGTTGTGTGGTTTGGTTGCTGTTAAAGCCCCATAACTTCGGTCTGAATGGCATGCCACGGTTTCTTCCTGTTTATTTTACCTGAAATTATTTAAAATCTAAAATTGCGGGAAAGATGTTTGAGGCTGCCATATTGATTTCCTTATCATGTTATGGTTTCATATCTGTTGTCTGAGGAGTATACATGCCAGGAATTCCACTCGGGACTGAAATTCATTCCACTTAATTTCAGTTAAAAGCGTGTTCTATTGGCATTCGTGTCAGACTTGAGAATCACGAGGAAATTTGCAAGGGGCATTGCTTTTCCTTCAGAATAACTCGTTTTCTAACTGTAAAAATGCAACATTCAAAAACTCATCCCACTCATTATCCAATGCTTCTTCGATGCTAGGAAGTGAAGATTTGCACATGTTATATGTACTTTAAAGTTGTGAGTTAGTAAACTTTATGTTAATGGGAATCTATCCCCAAAATATTTTATAATGTAAATTAACCTCCATATGTCACTGTAGTGGATAGATTGCAGGTCTTTGAAGTAGAGAACCTGGATTTTAAATGTGCTGTAAAAAGTGTTTCCATCACTTCACCTTACTAGAGTGCAATCATCTCTTCTCTAAAAAGAAGGCAACATGGTATATGGAGACAGTGATGGACTCCAAATGCGGAAACAGAGGTGTGAGTCCTGTCTCAGCCCCTCTGGCTGGGTGACCTCTGGTGAGCCCCCTGACCTCTCTGGGCCTCCTTTTCCTCAGCGATCATTTGGAGTTGTAGCTTAGACGTCATTGGGTTGCCATGAAGGTTGACTGAAATGTCAAAGTTCGAGCATTGTGTCTGGTCCATACTATTAACATAAGACGACAGATCCCTTCTACCCATTCCCTTATTCCGAATTCCCAGAAGTCCAATCTCTGGCATATTTAAAATGAGACGTCATCTGTCATTTCCACTGCTAATGTTACTATACACATCAATAGCAACAAAAAAATAACTATGCCCAGGGGGAGTTTGCTAAACCTATGAATCATTTCATCATAGGAAGCCCATTCCCTTATTCCAAATTCCCAGAAGTCCAATCTCTGGGATGTTTAAAATGAGACGTCATCGTCATCTGTCATTTCTACTGCTAACGTTACTATCCACATCGATAGCAACAAAAAAATAACTATGCCCAGGAGGAGTTTGCTAAACCTATGAATCATTTCATCATAGGAACTGAGGACTCGGTCATGGGCCTTCCGGGGTCACCTTAATGCCGGCACTGGCAACAGGCTTCTAAATCTTTCTAATGCCAGTGCTCATTATGAAGCTTGGACTATCAGAAGGGCCGTGTGTGTGTGTGTGTGTGTGTGTGTGTTAAATATGACAAACAAAAAACAAATGAGAGTAAATGATTTCCTTTGAATAAGATTTTCTCTTTTATTTAACAAGTATTCAGTAATGGTGGCCCCTGCTCCAGCCCCCACAGTGAGTGATGTTTCAGTTCTGTGAAGTGGTCTCAGAATTTGATTAGTAGTGTCCCCTTGCCCCAGTTTACTCTGTCTGTTAGAGCAAATAAGACTTTTTCACTATATTTGTACACACAAATAAAAGGGGGAGGAATAGTTTCCATAGCATCCTTTCATTCTCCCAGTGTGAAAATAAACCCCATTTCTTAGGCTCAACCTAAAATCTGCATGCTCCAATAGAAGCTGCCCTTTGATTCTGACTTAGCATGAAGGTAGAGTTAGGGCATTGGCTTTTTAAAAAAAGTTTCAAAAGCGTTATCTAATCTAATCATGCCACAGCCTCTTTGGTCAAAAGTATAAAAAACAAAAGAGAGAAAAAGAGGAAGGAGATCTTTGTGGACAGTGATCTGGAATGTTTGCAAATATCATGAAGTTGGAAGCTGTGGAAAACTACCCAGACTAGTAATTGATGTTTTATTGTCCAATGAAATGATGACACTTTATGGCAAACAGTGACTAGGAGTCGCCTCTGTCCATCTCAGTGCGCAGAGGTTCTCCAGGGCCAGCGGTAAGCTGCCTGCCCATGTCCTGGGTGCTCTGCAGGCGGATCCTCACCCGAGCCAGGCCTGGGAGTCCCTGCCTGGCCGCCCTCTCTGTTGCATGTTTCTAAACCTCTGCATCTCAATGGTGCATTAAACGTACTAGCAGTTTGTGACTATAGCCCCTTCTAATCCTAAGGAAGTCTCCCCGCTTATAGGCATTTTTAAAAAGTGACAGTAGCTGGAAGTCCAGTACAGATGGTTGTAAACTCAGTATATTAGCAACATGGGGAATCGAATGGGTGAGAGAAGAAGGTGTGAATTATGGGTAAATGTTACTTAAATGTAAAGAAGACGTTTCTCAGTAGTCTGTGACCCTCTGTTTGCCCAGTAGACCTTCCTTCCCAACCTCTTCATGACGAAGATGTCTCTCCCGTGACCATATGTAAATTCTATCGTGTTCCCACTTCTGTGGAGTCCCAAACGGTGCGCAGTCATCTGCTAAGCCCTAGGGTGCATGTTCTGAGATGGTGGGGAAGTATCACTATTATAAAGGGAGCCTATAATGAAACATTCTACTCAAAGGGCATAAGTTGGTTACTAAACGCTTCCCAAGTCTTTGCCAATGAGCGTTTGTCCTTTGGAAGAGTGGCCCAGTGGGAGGAATTGAAGAACTGAAGCGTCTCTCACATGATGGTCCTACAATACCTGGGACTGTGAGCAGATTGCTCATTAGTCCAAAGACCACTTGAGGCTCTCCCTGGGGCCAGCAGAGATATTGGGGGGCTCCCAGGTGCCCCTGCAAAGCCTCCTTTCACAAGCGCCATGCCTAAGGGACTGGCATGCACGTTAGCTTCCCTGAGAAGATGGGCTGCTAGTGAAGTTATCTGGTTAGTGACTATTAGCTAAGAATATAATATTCTCATGGTTTAATCCCAAAGGTCATTGTGGAATAATGTCCCTAGCAATTTAGTGGGGTCTTGGATGGGAAGGGGAGTGACACAGGCATTTATGAAAAAATAGTCACTATGATTTATGGTTTTGCACATTGAAAATTTGTATACATTTGTATAAATTTGCAAAGCAGGACCTACTGCGAACATTGATGTGAACTATGCTGAGTATTTCCTTGTGAAGAGAGGCACTCAGTGCATCCCAAGAGGGAATGACGGGGTGCCTTGCTGCAGTGTTCAATCGGGAAAACCAACTGCAAGGGCAAGAATACTCGACCGGAGGGCACAGAGCTCAGTTAGAAAGGACTTTGCCAGCGTGTCCGCTAATGTTGGGTCCAGATGATCACTGAGCATGACAGATACTGACAACAGGGCTAACAAGATGGAAACACGCTTTCTGACACTCTTTATCATATTTTTCTCCTTTTCCGACCAGCTCCACGCTGACATGGCTGGTGTCAGTAAACACACATCTTTAGAACAGCCCTGGGGGAGAGCACAGAGGCCATTCCCAGAAAGCTGACGTAGCTACCCAGTCACTGCCCTGCGGTGTTAGTATTGCGTTATCACAGCCACGCAGGAGAAAGCGAGGGGCTCCTACCTTCTGTATAGATTTTCTTTCAAAACAGTGGAACACCCACTCAGTAATCCTATATAATCAAAGCCTAATATGCAAGTTGACTGAATGGTGGAATGACCAGTCACTATGACGCACACTGACCAACAGGGGGCAGACGCTCAATGGAGGAGCTGCCCCCCTAGTGGTCAGTGCGCTCCCACAGGGGTAGCATCGCTCAGCCAGAAGCCGGGCTCACAGCAAGTGCAGGGGCGGGGGCGGGAGCCTCTCCCGCCTCTGCTACAGGTGGGTGGTAAAGAGCAAGGTGTCCCAGACTGTGAGAGCCCCAGACTGCAAGAGGGATGTCTGACTGCCAGCTTAGGCCGATCCCCCCAAGTACACTGAATAGCTCTCTGACCGTGAGTAAATCATTTAACTAGTTTAATTCTTTGTTTCCTAAGCCATCAGGGGGACATCCCCCAAGGGGTCCCGGACTGCAAGAGGGTGCAGGCTGGGCTGAGGGACGCACCTCCCCCCACCCAGTGCACGAATCTCGTGCACCAGGCCTCTAGTCTGTACATAAAAGCCACCCTGCTGTCCATGGATCGCTTTTGAAAGGTCCACTTTCTGTTGCATTTAAAGGTTAGAAAGTTTAGGAGACCAGCTCACTTAAGAGACCCCACATCCTGGTTAAACAAGAATATCCAGGCCTCATAGTCTGACACCTGCCCTTACTTTACAAAGACCCTCATGGAAACTCAGTAGGATCTTATTTTATTCATCTGAGGATTCAGTAAGTAAGACTTTGAAGTGTACACCTTTTATTCCATTTTAGACTTCTTCAGGCCTTACCATCAGGAAACAAGTCAAGGATTGTTGTATGGGGTGTTTTTTTGTTTGTTTTTGTTTTTAAGTAATTTTTACCTTTATTAAAAACACTGTGTTTCAGAGTGTGGTTTAGTTTAATCTAAAGCACAGCAGCTTCAGAGTCTGGTAGACTAGGTTCAATTCCCAGCTCTGACACTGAATAGCTCTCTGACCGTGAGCAAATCATTTAACTAATTTAATTCTTCATTTCCTTTTCTGTTAGAAAACCCTTTGACTACTGTTAGAATTCAATAAGATGAGACTTACAAGGTGCCCAGGCATAAAGAAAGCACTTGATAAAAGGTAACTATTATACTTAGACTTTTCTTGGCTAGTTTTAGGGAATTCTCATTCAATGGGCTGAGAACCAGTTTCTCCGAGCTGTTTGACAAGGGCCAACGCATCAAATTTTCAGTTAAAACAAAACAAAACGTACTTTAGCTGGTGTACAGGTGTGTGAACCCAGCTCCGGACAGGCTGCTGCAGCCGGAGGTCGGCGCTGAGGCCGGAGGAAGATCAGATAGAGCACAGGCGGGGTCGGGGAGGGAGGGGCTACATGAAAAGACCTGAGACAGAAGTCCCAGAGGTTCCGGCATCTGAATTCTGAAACATACCAGGTGGATATTAGCTAAACCTAAAGCCTGTGGGAAAAGAGGTAGAAAGATGTGGTGACATTAACACCTGGGAAAACTGGCAAATAGGTCACTTGACAAATTGATTTTTGGTGTCTTGACTTTGTGTACAGTAGTCATTTAGCAAGTGGACCTGCTTCGCTATGAAGCCTGTTTTTATAAATAGGGAAGAATCAATATTTTAAATTTATCTTATAAAAGTCACTGTTCAGAGGCCATTGAATCATGAGTTATGGACATCAACTTTGTTATACAAAAATAAATTCTTTGCCCGACCCATCATTTTCATGTGCTTGACCCTCCCTGAGAATGTGCCTTGAACAATTCATGACAAAAAAAAAATTGGAACTGATGTTAAACACATTGCGGACCAGTAGTTTTATTGCTAGCTTTACCCAGTGGCCAGATAAGTTTCTATTGAACAAGTACAAAAAATGTTTTACATGATGTTAAAGGCACGCTCTAAAATTAAATACCCATTGCATTTTGAAGTTATTTATTACATGTTCTTACAAGCTAATATCTTTTTAGAGCATGATTCTTTGTAAAGCACTGTGTACTATGAAGCGAGAATTCTCGGGATCCGTCCTCAGTGTGTTAAATTTTAATGACACATGCTACGTTGCTTTTATCCATTCCAGATGTGCGGATCGGTGGTAAATAGAGCATATTGCATTACTGCTTGTCCCATCTCTATTTAAACACGGTTCTCGGGAGTGGGTGAACATACAGATGAGCATAATCCTCAGATTAGATTCCCTGCCTTTCCTTGGAGCTGTCCTGACATACTGGTTCTATAGTTCTCCAGGGGGTTTCATCCATGAGCGATGTTCGATGAATGAAAAACCTTTCTAGCATTAGACCCTGCACACCTACCAAAGAAACATGGTGTCTCGCTGCGAAAAACATCCCTTCCCTCAGAGGGGTGTGCAAATCTCTGCTTCCTGGGCAGGATTGAATTCCCACAAATTGCACACAGCACAGAAAAATAAGCATTTGGAGAACAATTTCTGGAGAGCGAGCGCCCTTGCAACCAGACGTTTCAGAGCCCCGGTGGGTTCCTCTCAGACTGTCATCTCGGTCCCTCAGGCAGAAAGATGCCGGGTTGTCCTTCCTCTGTGTATTTATAAAAACTTCAAGTAAATGACGGTGCAAATCAGCTGTGCAAAGCTTTTGAAATTTTGGCTCAAAAGTTTTACTTAGAAATTGGCTTGCTTCCAGAAAGTCAATCTTCCTGAATGGTGGGGTTCACCCATTCGTTTTACTTTTCAATTTTATTGTTATTATAAGTATCGAGGCAGGATGAGTGCCGCATTGAGGATGGGAGAGCGAGTTAAAAAGGTTCAGAGATCACCCTACCTGGTTTGGGTCAGTGGATAGAGCATCGGCCTGCAGACCGAAGGGTTCCGGGTTCGATTCCGGTCAAGGGCACATGCCCGGGTTGTGGGTTCTATCTCCAGTGGGGGGCATGAAGGGGGCAGCTGATCCATGATTCTCTCTCAGCATTGATGTTTCTAGCTCTCTCTCTCCCTCTCCCTTCCTCTCTGAAATCAATCAAAATATATTTTTTTTAAAAAGATTCATGTACCAATCAGATGGCACAGCCACAGAAGGTGCTTGGAAAGATGGTGCCGGCCTCTGGAGGAGCTCGCACTTACCTGGGGGTGGTAGAAACACAATCTGCACAATTTCCATACAATATTCTCCTTTATGCAATCAGTGCTGAATCTGAGACTTATCTGATCATAGGACAATTCATTGAAGTTAACCAATTGTCACTTTTTATGCTTAAATAGAAAACCTGAACATTTTGATGAACTTTTCAAATATCTATTATTATGACCATACTTCAGAAAACAACTTTTCATCATCTAAACCATTTCAACCCGACGAATGTCCTTGGTGTTGCGTCTGTTCTGTGCGGGGCGTTACCGTATTTTTTGAGCTCCACTTTCACAGTAAACTTGGGAGGCCTTTTGTCAGGGCTGCATTTCAGTAACCTGAGTGCCGGTTACCCAGGGCGGTATTCAGACGGTCTGACCAATAAACACGTTGCAGGTGACTGACCGCGGGATCAAATCTCAGCCGGGGACAAACAGCTCCTGTTTATATTTTTAATTAAGTGCAGGCTGCTGTCCTTTACTTGAACCCGAGCCGTATCACGTAGCAGGCATTTCAGCTGAGCCACCTACCACGGTTTCCACGCAGCCTCACTCTGCAAACAGACGGAGCATCCCAAGGCCGGTGGCTAGCCTCCGGCCTGCACGGTCTTGCAGCTCCTTTGTCACATGTTCTGCATTCTGGGACCGTAGGTGAGCATCAGAGAACCTGGATGTAACATTAAGAAAAGAAATAGCGCAGCATCTGAGTCTCACGCACGTGTGACCCTCTGGATTCCTGTACTAAGTGTGGAGAGCAGAGGTCAGCACCTGGGAGACACAAGGTGAAAGGGTGAGGCTCTGCCCTCAGAGACTGTGTCGTCTAGGAGGGGGGAGACAGCTGTGCCCCTCAAACAACCATGATGCAGAGCGGGCGCACGGCTCTGTGCCACCCACGCAGTCTTTGGTGGGGAAACGGTCATCTGAGTAGAATATTGCTTCCTCCTTCACGGGATGCCGATTGGGTTCTTTTAAAAGGGCCGTTCCCCTGGGCCTCTCTGAATATCCACCAACATTCTGTCCCTGGTTCTTTTCTCTTCTCTGTGTTTCTTCGTGACAACCTGTCCCTTCAGTTCACCCCTCTGGCTCATACTCTCACTCCTAAGGAGGCTGATTTCAAAGCGTGACCCCGATTTTTCCTCTAAATCCCACCTCTTCATTTCCTGAGCATCCCGTTAGCCATTGCCTTGAACTCTTTAGATTGGTGGAGCCCACAATAATGTCATGATCTTTCTCCGCCCAACCTGACAACTCGTGTTCTTTCTGTTAGAGCCGTGACCGTCTTCCCATCACCCAGGCTGGAGCATGGAGCTGCATCCTTGATTTCTCTCCAGGCCTGTATCCCAACTTTCCCCACTTTCCCCACATCAGGTAGCTGCAAAGGCCCTGGACCCCAGCTCCAGTATGTGGCTTACCTTCACCCTATGTGACATCCCCACTGTCCAACATTAGCCAGCGGGCACCGTGCCCTCTCGCCACAGCGCCTGCCCACATGAATTCACTCATCAAATATTTGCTGAGTGTCTGTCATGTGCAAATCACCATGAGGTACTGAATATAAAAAAATGAAAAAAATAACTAGAGAACTCTTTCCAGTGAGAGATTCACATAATTAAACTATATTTCTTAGGGGAAAAAACAATGTGATAAGAGTCCTACCTCTACTTTGGGCATCAGGGGACATGTCTCAGAAGAAGTGATTCTTAAATAATGAAGATGAGTAGGAGTGAGCCAAGCACAGAGAAGGAAGTGGCATTTGAGGTGAGGGACAGATCGGGACAAAGCCATTGTCACCTTGTGGACCTGGGCAGATGGAGATGTTTCCGTCAGTGAGTGACTCATCGCTTCCTTCCCTGAACTCCCACAGGACCTGAAAGCTCCCCTGCCTTGTTTTGTGGTGATGGTGGCATTTGCCAGCTCCTGCCTCGCTTGTTGGTTTTAAAGGTAGAGACCATGCGTCAGTTGTCTTAGAGTCGGGTCACTCTGGCACTTTTACTCCGTATGCCTTTGTGGTTGGCTAATATGTCCATATGGTAATTCCTGGAGTCAGTGGCTATGTTACTGTACATGGCCAAGGAGACTTTGCAGATCATTATGTTAAGGACCTTGCCATGGAGAGGTTATTCTGGATTTCCCAAATGCCCACTGTCATCCCGAGGATCTGCCTAAGAGGGGGCAGGAGGGGCACAGCCAGAGGAGATGTGGGGGCAGATCCAAAGTCTGGGCCATGTGATTTCTGACTTTGAAGATGAAGGAGGTTTCATGAGCCAGGTAGTGTGGGCAGCCGCCAGGAGCTGCAAAGGCCAGGAATGGATTCTGCAGAATCCTGCAGAAGTAATGTGACTCTGCCCACACATTTTAGACCTCAGAACCATGAAACAATACATTTCCATTGTTTTAAGCTACTGAGTTTGTGATAGTTTTACAGAAGCAACAGAAAACTAATCCTATACAATAAAAGCCTAATGTGCTAAGTGTCCGTTTGTCTGGTCATCCGTTTAACCAATCAAAGTGTAATATGCTAATCATATGCTAAGGCTGCTCAACCACTCTCTAGGAGGTGCACTGACCATCAGGGAGCAGACTCCCCGACTGGTAGGTTAGCTTGCTTCTGGGGTCTGGCTGATCAGGACTGAGCGAGACGGGCCTGACATGCCCTGGAGCCCTCCCGCAATCCCTCCCCGGCTGGCCAACCTCCCATATCCCTCCCCTGGTGCACAAATTCGTGCCCCCGGCCTCTAGTGTTTAATATTTGTAAATATGATAAAAATGCATGGCATGACTTTTTAAATTTTCTTCTATGTTAGCATTTCAACTGTAGAATCATTTTTAAAATGTTTGTACAGGTAATCCTAAATGTGACAATCATTGCATGTGGCTCATTTGATAAAATAAAACAAATGAACATTTTTCATTATATGTTTTAGTTATCAAAGAGCAATAAAAGCCCTAGCCGGTTTTGCTCAGTGGATAGAGCGTCAACCTGTGGACTGAAGGGTCCCGGATTCAATTCAGGTCAAGGGTACATGTCAGGGTTATGGGCTCCATCCCCAGTAGGGGGTGTGCAGGAGGCAGCTAATCAATGATTCTCTCTCACCATTGATGTTT
>NW_005353629.1:3605935-3632222 GCF_000412655.1 Myotis brandtii
TTTAAAGTAATGAGAAATTCCAGATATTTGATAAAGCCACTTTCTTCAACTAATGAAATCCTTTACTTTGGGGTATAATTCCAATAAAATGTCTTTGGGTCTAGTTATTAGAAAATGAGAAATTTTACTGAAGTTCCCACAAAATACCACCCCACATTTGTCTTTAACTAGCTTTATAATTTGAGTACCATGTGCATTGCAAGCTTCTCAATATTTTCAAAGAGGAAAACCCATAAGCCATTTTGATCAGCGTTGGCAGACAATGAGGGTAACCATGGTGCAGAGTGCACACATTGGGCAGCTGTGGTCTGCAGGGCCCTCAGCACACATCCTCAGGCGTGGCCACGCAGAAGCCTATACAGACATTTGTCCAGGGACTGAGCCACCCAGAATGTAGTCCTAACCTTAAGCGACCTGTGCTACTGCAAGAGTTACAAATTCAGTTGACCGTTATTATTTGCGGATACGGACACTGTATTTGCAAATTCGCCTACTTGTTAAAATTTATTTGTAACCTCAAAATCAGTACTTTGACAAATGAAAGTGGACATGCACAGAATGGGGGAAAGGTGTCCGTCCGTCCGTTCCCAGCTGAGGTGAGCGAAGGCCACGCTCTGCCTCCTCATTCCAGCTCCTCGAGATGGCCAGAGGATGGGGACCGGACCGCAGGGGGCGGTGCAGTGCAGAGAGCTCTGTGCAGGGCAGTTGCATTAAGTGTGAGTCCCCACTCTGGCCCCTGTGAGCAGGGCAGCTCTGGGCAAGTCACTTAACACTTCTGAGCCTTGGTTCCTTTTTTATAAAATGAAGAAAAGTAGAACCGATCATGTGAATTCTTTTTAGGGTTTAAGATTATAATCTATGTGAGATTTATGTCCAGGGTGGGCAAAAGTCAGTTTACAGATATAATACAAATAAATAATACAATAATTTATAAATACTAATATAAGAAATAAACAGTTTCCAATACTCACGACTGTAAACCTACATTTGCCTACCCCTGGAAAACACACACACACACACACACACACACACACACACACACACACATATACACACACTTCCACTAAGATCAATGGTTCGGTGTTTGTTCATTCAATATTTGCGGTGACTTTATGGAACATAACTGCCTCTAATCCCAAGAATCAACTCGGCCTTTTAATGTGAAATGTGTTAGAGAGTGACTAGAGTGGGATGATGCTACTTGGAAGATGCCCATCAGGAGCCTCAGTGAGAAATAGATGGTGGAGCTCCCCACGGGTTGGTGAGACCGGCCAGCTCATCCCACCCGTTAGCACCCGGTTTTCTCTTGTAGAAACCATCATGGGCAAAATAATAACTCCTTCCATCATGTTCTATTTTTTCTGTCTTTTTATAAGCAAAATGTATTATTTGCTATTTATTTTAGCAAGTTACACATTCTCCTACAGTGTTACATTTTAGAGACGCAGATAAAACATGTAGATTTCATAGAGGTGTAACCATTTTATCACTCCCTACTTTTCCCAGAAAAGTTTATTTCTTTGTTGCAATAAAAATATTGAAACCAGGACAACCCCCCCCCCCAACATTTATGTAGTATCAAATGGATTTTATTGTTTTTAAGACTCATTCAACAAGGATTAATTAAGCACTATGTTGAGTACTGTGGTATGAGGTTCAGATATAGAAGGTGACTTTTCTTCTCACCAAAGCTCTTATACCATTTGGGGGGAAATTAAGTGGGCATACAGAAAATAAAAAGTATATGATCAAATATTTGGAAGTATTTTTGAGTCTATATATTTAGTTGCTCACTTAAAGCATTCCAAGAAAATTTGAGAAATCTGCCAATCAGACTTTTAATAATTTGGGGTTTTTATTTATTTTCATTTATTTTTCTAATTAAATTTATAATGCTCTCGCTCTATCAATGTGATTGATTCTAAACATTGGTGTCAAAAAAAAAAAAGGAAAAAAATACCACTGGTGCCACCAACAACTGTAACAAAAATTGTTCCAGTCCCCACACAGAGTCAATAACTCTAGCTCGGTCTGCTCAATGAACCACATGAAGCTATAAATTCGGAATTTCAGGCACCTCGTGAAAACATGGCATGAAAAACAGATGAACTGCGTCGTCGAGTAGAGTAAGAAGTCCCTGGTCAATGCTGGCGGCGATGCTGTGTATTACAGCCTCTGGAGTCCACCTGGCAGGCCCCCTCCCTGAAGGGCTGACTGTGTGGTTCAGTGATTCGTTACCCGCCCCTTCGCCTCCTCTCCCCTCACAGGGCAGGTAGCTCTCCTCTCCTTTTTCCGTGGACGGAGAACTTGGTACCACATCTGAACTCAGTTTTCTTTCAAGCACCTCCTGGCCTGATGGTGGGTGAAGGAGTGATGCATAGGCTTCAACAGGAACATGAAGAACTCATCACCTCAATAGGACTGCATTTGCACGACCCACAGGCCGTGCCGAGGAGAGCAAGGCGGCCCGTGTGCGAACTGCAGGCTGTCTGTTCTGGGCTTGTTCTCGAAACACAAACAGGAAGCCCCTGGCTTTAAAGGGGGTCGGTGCAGGATGGCGGTGTTGGGGACTGCGTCTGCTCACTCTGAACTCCTTGGCATTTGGCTCTCGGTTGCCACCCCGCCCACACCTCTCCCTGGTTCACCTACTGATCAGGGACCAGTGCCCCAAGCATCCTAGAGAGTTGATCTTTTGAAAATAATTTTTAAATGGAACCTTAGAGGCCTAGAAAAAGCTAAGCCTGCAAAGTGAACCAATCTCTCTCTCTCTCTCTCTCTCTCTCTCTCTCACACACACACACACACACACACACACGCGCGCACACTTGTTTATTAAAAACAAATTGGTCCTGCCCTAGCTGGTTTGGCTCAGTGGATAGAGTGTTGGCCTTCCGACTGAAGGATCACAGGTTTGATTCCGGTCAAGGGCACATGCCCGGGTTGCGGACTCGATCCCCAGTAGGGACATGCAGGGGGCAGCCGATCAGTGATTTCCTCTCATCATTGATGTTTCTATCTCTCTCTCCCTCTCCCTTCCTCTCTCTGATAACAATAAAAAAATATATTAAAAATTTTAAAAGTTGGTCCTTTAAATTAAATTAAATTAAATGAGACAATTCCTGCTACTGCTTCTAGAATGGCCATATCAGAAAGAGCCTAATTTTTCTAATTATGTCCTTTAACTAAACTCTCGGGAATCTAATCCTTTTCAAATAGAGCCTCTGGTCTTGAAATTTCACATTTACTGGTAGATAAGGGAGCTGAGGACATGGTACGGGGTAGGGACACGGTAAATTGTGTTACATGGCGCGACAGCCCCACGTGGCTCCCGTTCAGCCGTGTGGATTTCACGTCTTTACAGGACCTGAGTCCAGGGCATGGAGTTCACACATGTGTTAACATTGTTTGATCTCAAGAAGTTTAACAATGTGCTCCTTGGATTCCGGCATTCATGGCGATACTTTAGGTGCCATAAGGCATCCCTAGGTATGGCAGACCTTTAAATATTTAGGCGTTTCTGCAATTAACTTTAGTCATTCTCACACTGTACATTTGAGAGGAGTGAGTAGTTTTCATCTTTAATAAGAGACACAGAAGTTTTGCACGTGTGGGAATGTGTGTGTGGAAGAGAGACTTCATTGTTAGTAACTGATGCCTAGTACGTGAGAATTTTAAGTTTTGTTACACACAAAAAAGCACTCCGGATCTGGTCTAATTTTACATGTTATCATGGCCCGGCAATCTATGTTTCTGTGAATTTTACCTACAAAAGGGCAAGTGAGGTGGGTTTGTAGGAGTGTCAGACTCTTTGGAGTCAGGCAGAATGTATTTTTTTAACATTGAAATGGAGGCTGAGTGAGAATGGATGATGCTTTTAGATAAAACCCCTTGGCGGCCTCGCGATTGTTTTATCTTCCTTCTTCGGTGTCCTTCAGAGAATAAGAACGTGTGTGTGTGTGTGTGTGTGTGTGTGTGTCTGTGTGTGTGTCTGTGTGTGTGTCTATGTGTTATGTTGGCTCTCCAGTTGGACAAGTTTATAAACTGGGTGCTGCAGACATGAGTCGCCAGTGGAGCTCCTGCAACCAGTGAGATGGATCAGAAAAAACAAAAATAAAGACAAATGAAAACACCCTCAGAAGAGCTGCAAACTGCTGGTAACAGAGGCAGTTTCTGCACTGTGTGTGTGTGTGTCTGTGTGTGTGTGTGTGTGTGTGTCTGTGTGTGTGTCACTGTGTAAAGCCCTGTAGTATGTTGGCTCTCCAGTTGGACAAGTTTATAAACTGGGTGCTGCAGACATGAGTCGCCAGTGGAGCTCCTGCAACCAGTGAGATGGATCAGAAAAAACAAAAATAAAGACAAATGAAAACACCCTCAGAAGAGCTGCAAACTGCTGGTAACAGAGGCAGTTTCTGCAGCAGTTGGGAGGCACTTGATTTTTACTGTCAATGATCTACAGCCGATACTTCCTGGCTTTTAAACATTAAAACAAAAGTAGAAAACCATGGTGGGGAGCATTTCCTTTAAAGCCTTCGTTTTATGACTCCTATTTGATGACTATGTTGTAGTTGTTAAATCTTCTATATTGCTGTGCTATATATAAATACGTAAGATGTATAGCTATAGAGATTACATAGTGTTAAGATATTACATGGTATTACATATAATATATTATAGTTATACTAGAGGCCTGGTGCATGAAATTTATGCACAGGTAGGGTCCCTAGGCCTGGAAGGCAATCAGGGCCGATTGGGGCCTTCTGACTGCCAGTGGTCAGCACATGTCATAGCAAGCGATCGAACTCCCTGTCAAACTCCCGAGGGGACACTTTGCATATTAGCCTTTTATATATATAATTACATAAGTATATAAGATGTATATCTAAAAAGATGTTATATAGTGTTACATATAATATAGTTGTATAATTATAGACAAATTATATATTAGCATATTTTATTTCTCTCGTATTATGAATGACTCACTACACATTAAGTCTTCTATTTTGATGTGCTCTCCTCCAACCTCAGCAATATATTAAAAACAGAGTTTAATAACTGTTGCCACGCAAGCCAGGAGCAAATCCCCGTCTCTGGTTCGTCCGAGGAGAACACCACCCTCAGGACACAAACCACCATGGCCGAGACAGGCTGATGGCACGGCCAGTGCCCAGGCTCGGGGTGCCAGTCAGGCATGTGGGACTCTTTCGTGGCCCTCGCCTTCCAGAGAAGGTCACACTTTGTCCGACAGATAAAGGATATCATGAGTAGAGTCCATTTCATTCCATTCTAAAGGCACACACCCTTCCTTTTACTCCCCGGCTGTCTTCTATATGCTAATCTGTGATCAGTCCCTCTCATGAACTTGAAATCACTTTTATAGCTTTGTCTTTGTTTAAAAATGCATACCCATCCTTAAAGACTCCATTGGTTACTGAATAGAGAGGGTACATGTGGACTCCGATATTTGGGGTAAATAATAAAGAAGAAAATATAATGAATTTGAGAAAAGAGCCTTCATGTGAGGCTAGACCCACTAACTCACAGTTTTCAAAATAACTCGTCTCTTGGGAGTAAGTTGCTTCTGTGCTTCACAAGTTGAGGATGTTTGTCTCGTAGGCTTTCACACGTCTGCCGTGGATGGTAAACAGCCCTGCGCCACGTCCCAAAGTGCGAGGAGAACATGTGAATCCCTGTGCTCTATTCTTAGCTTTGTCGCCAGACATGCTACCTTCACATGTTCTGTAAGGTACAGAACGAGTCATTCTTTGGGGTTATGTAAGCAGCCAGTTCAGATAATTTTATGGGGGGAAACCTTACATATTTTGCACAACAAAGGAAAAGGAATAGAATTGACCCATTTCTAAAAGACTTCAGAGGACACTGCACAGTGACAGTAGGTCGCCCGCGTCCTGAGATGCCAGCGAGGAGGAAAGGCTCACCTGCCCCACTTTGCCCACTTGGTACTGGGACGGTGTTCATAAATAACGCCCTCGGTTTTTAATGTACAAAGGAATTGTAAATGATCCACGTGTAAGTCAGTGTGATGGGATTGATGTATTTGTACTTATCCCCTCCGGTGAGCATTGCTAAGCGTTCTGAGACAGGAAACTGGAGATGGCACCGGGACAGAGGACAGTCTGTTTCTCCATTTTATAAGAAATTAAACCGACATCACAGAAAAGCTGAAGGAGCATGTGTGGTAGACAGAGTGGTCTTTGGAAGTCCTGGGTTCAAATCCAGGGTTTAGCACTTACTGGGTAACCTTGGGCCTCTGTTCTTTCCTCATTTGTAAACTGTGGATAAAATGCCTCCCCCGCATCCCCGTAGGCTGTTTTGAGAATTCAGCGAGGAGCTGGGTGGGCGCCATCATTCCCGTGCGTTCTCACAGGACTGCCCTTGTGTAGCCATGACCGCCCCGCCCTGTCAGCGCTGAGCCTGGGGCAAGAGAGCCGGTGTGGCCTCTTCTTTCTGTCTCCATCGCAATCTCTCCATCACAGCCCCTCCGGCCTCGTGAGGGGCCTCGTGTGCATGTGCCGGGACCCGTCTGTGCACACCCCGATGCCCCGGCATCCTTCAAGCACCTGAGTGGGGCACGAGTGCAGGCTGCTCCCGCCCCACGCCCGAGGTCTGATGTGGGAAGGAGGCCTCACAGGTCTGCAGGGCCTCGGGGAAGTCTGGCCAGGAATGCAATGATGGTCCAGCCCAGCACGACTCTGTGGGCAAACACCTTGGTCCCTCTCACCATGTGGAGGCGATGTGCCTGGAGGAGGGCGAGAGTGGACGCTCTGACGTGCAGCTGGCTGGGCAGTAGCCTCAGCCCCACCATTCCTGGGGCGATCTTCAGAGCAATACTCTTTCCTTCTTACTTATTTAGCACTGAATATATTGTTAAATAATAATCTAGCACTAAAAGTTTATTTAGTATAGAGTAATGTTTTGGGTTGTAGAATATAGGTGCTTTCAGCTGCAAGTAACTAAAACCTCTCACTTAAGAAAAGAGACTGGCTAAGCCATACCAAGAAGTCCTGAGAGGGGTGGTTCCATGGCCCGTTCGTTCAGAGCCTCGATGGCATCAGCCCAGGGTGCGCTCCCTTTGGTTCCCTTGCAAGGCCTTGTTAGTTTTGTCCTGTGTTCCAGGCCTTGTACCCACTTGTGGCGTCTACTCAAAGCAAAGCAGATGTTTTCTCCCGTCTGTCTCTTTCTAGTGGCATGGAAAACCTTTTAATGAAATTCTTCAACAGAATTCAATTCTGATGTCATTGGCCAGAGATGTCACACAACCACCTAAAGTGAGAGGAATGAGCCCATGGTTAGCTTCCCTCCGTCATGGTCCATCCATGTCCTGTGAGGGGAGGGCTGGGGGCCAGCACAGAACCAGAGAAGTGCCTGCAGGTAGGCACCCAGCTGTGTCTGCATAGTCAATACAGCTAGAGAGTTGCCCCCTCCCCTGGGAATGGCAGGGCCTTCGTCTTGTGCAAATCTAAGCTGCCAGTAGCCAAAGTCAGTGGGGAGACTCTTCTCAGGGCTCCCCTCCCGCCCCGTCTTTCGGGTGGGCAGGGTCAGAGTGACGACCCTCTGCACTGCATCAGCACCCGGCTTGCTTTTTCTGAAATCCGCGCCTCACACTGAACACCAATAAAAGATTCTCCCAGGAAATAGCCTCTCGCTTTCTGTGTCCAGAGGATATTTCCTTCCCTGCTCTCCTGGGGTGTCCCCTACTCTGTCTCTATTATTAGGTAATGGCCCTCGGCTGGTCCCTACAGGAGGCCACATCCATTGAAGAGTCTACAGACTTCTTCCAGCTCTTCCCTTGACTGTGAGTTCCTCGTGCACTCTTTTCGGTAGAGTTTCAGACGTAAAGCGCCTAGCTTTCTGCCCATCATGTCACAGGGTGAATCTCTCCCGCACATAGAATGTACTAGTAATTAACAACTTTTCTGGTAAACTTAGGTCGCCAGCCAGGGCTGTGGAGGATGGCTTTATAAGATTACAACGTACGAAAACGGTAAATCAGTATCCACTGACCTAAGCACACTTTCCTCATGTTTTTCTTTCGGTCCCTGAAGTATGAGCTTCCCTGAATGTCTAAGGCCCAACCCTTTGACGCGGGTCAATGTGAAGGAAAAGATGAGTAGGATGGGGATTTTTTAAAGATGAAAAAGGGGAAACATGGGGCCTGCATGAAGGAGAACTGTGCTGACATCACAAAGGATAAAATCAATCCCACCCCTGGCCTCCGCCAGCTTTCTCCACAAGCGAACGAGCTGATGATTACAAGCGTCGGGGAGAGAGCCATGAATCGCGGTCCTTTTCTCCAGATGAAGAGCTGGACAGGACTGTGTGCCTGTTTCTCGGATAATTTGCTATTTAAAGTGAACACACTCTGACTTCACAAGCATGGGTTCTGATGGGACTCGTGTCAGTACCTTTTTTAATGGGACGTTGCCCCCTGTTGCCCTCATATAGGAAATTAACCCCAGGTAACAGTGAAGCTGTTAATTCAATATGGATTCTACTCATTTATCCTTTCAACGTAAACCTCTTTAGGGAAAGGAAGATAATTGTAAGTTATTTAGCAGAAATTGCTGTTGAATCTTTTCACTGTTCCCGTTCAGGGGGTTTCCATATAATTCTAGCCATAGATGATAACGTTTTAGAAGCCTGGGTGAATATTTAAATGTTGTTTTAAATGGGTGCCCCATTTAAAGTTGCTAAATTCTAAGTCGCTAAATAACTGTCTCCACTTCACTCTTGATTGGTAACCTGGACGGAGGGGAATATTGCGATACTTCCATAAAACCAAAATGCATATTAACCTATGGTCCACTACACACCCATTACCACACTCCTTATCATAACAGGGCTTACTCCTTTTTATGAAAAGGAGTAGGTTTAGGCGCTAAAATGCTGGGTAATAGTACATGTGTGTACCATAGCTGAACAAACCCTCTTAGGGAAGGAGGGATCTAGATGAGCCCTGATTTAAGGGGGAAATGCTAATAAATATATTAGTATATGTTGAAAGATATTCATACCAATAAATATTCTCACTATGGCAACAGAAAGGAGTTGTCTCTATTCTCTCTTGCTGGGTAACAACGTGTGCAGACTTCACGGGATAAACAATCATTTCTCCTTCTTGCAGTTTGTGGGTTGGGGACTGGACAGGGTCCCGCTGGGCAGTTTGTCTCACACATGCTCTCCGCTGCGGTGACAGAGCCGGAGGGTCCCCTTCAGGAGAGTGTCTGTGTTCACACGCATCGGGAGCCTGGGTTGGGGCGGCTGGAACAGCTGGTTGCTGGTCACGGAAGGCGGAGGCAGCTCTCCACGTGGCCTCTCTACGTGGCCTCTCTATGTGGCCTCTGTGTGTGGCCTGCTTGAGCTTCCTCGCAGCGTGGCGGTCTCAGCATAGTCTGACTTCTTACATTGTGGCTGGCTTCTCTCAGAGCAAGTCTTAAAAGACCCAGGAAGTGGAAACGGTGTGATTCTAAAGGCTCCTGAAAACTGGCTTTTCTAACATATTCTGGTAGTTAAGCAATGTACTGGGGCCTGGGCAGATTCAACAGGAAGGGAATGGGACCCCACTTCTTAACAAGTGAGTGAAGATATTATGAAAATATCCTATATTTTATCAAATAACGTATTCCTGTTTTAAATATATATAATGAATATTCCAAAGGAGTTTAGAATATTATATCACTTAGAAGTAATTATTCACATCTAACTTACTAGAAAGGTTCTTATTCAAAGGAAAGTACAAATAAACACACACATCCTTACTTTGGTCAGTAGCTGAAGCACAGCATTCCCATTTGCAGAAACATCTAAGACCTGGCGGGCACTTGTTGTTGCTGCTGCTGCTGTTTGTGGGATTTTTGTTGTTGCTGCTGCTGCTATTGTTTGTGGGATTTGGGTTGTTGTTGTTTTGGCCAATCTGGCTTCAGCCTCACAGGTCTTCCAAGAAACCTCTCTGCCAACCAGCAACGGCCTCAGGAGGGTCTAAACATCGAAGGGCTCCCACGAAGGTTTCACCCCGCAGACCAGTGTGGGAGTCTGCGAGGAGCAGGTGCTTGTCACGTTCATTGTGAGCTTGTCGGGCGGCTCTACGTGGGGAGAAAGTCTCTACTTGAGAATTTCTAGGACATGAAGCTATTGTGTATCTTGCTGATTTTACCGTCTTTTTGCAGAGGGTCAGCCCAGGGAAAATCTCTGGGCATTCAGTTCTTCTCAGGCTCTCTACGCTCTGGTGGATGGCAGAGCCCCGGGCTGGGCAGCAGATGGAGGGTCAGCCCTGCCAAGGCAGATGGCCGACCGGGGAGGCCCAGATCTCTCCACATCGATACGTTTCTGAAGGGCCGGTCTCCGTATCTCAGTCCACATCGTGTGGGGCTCACAGCATGCAGCGTGCTTGGATGGCTCTCTTTGCCTAAACAGCCCAACAACACATCCGCTGACCAAACAGAAATGATAGGAGGGCAGGTGGAGTTTCTCTACACTTGCAAGAGGGCAGCGTGTGTATGCATACACAGGTGCACACATGAGGGAGAGAACGAGAAAACAGCAGAGAGCAAAAAGGAACACGTAGTGAGAAGATAGACACTCTATGCTTTGTCCCTAGTGTTGCATAGCTCTTAGGTACCTTAGTTAAGATAGGAAGTCAGCCCAGCTCCTTTCACTAGATCAAGTCCATGTTCCTTTCACGAGGTCAAGCTGTCTCCTGTGGGAAGAGATTGACTGAGATAACCTTGCATTGAGATGGATATTATCTATTTATATAAAAGGCTAATATGCAAAGTGTCCCCTTGGGAGTTCGATCACTCGCTATGATGTGCGCTGACCACCAGGTGGCGGCACAGAACATGGCATGCAACCAGCAGCAGCCATGGGGCGCTCAGGGAGTGAGGGAAGAGAAGGCGGGGAGGGTAGGGGGGGGGGACCGCATGGTGGTGCGCAGGTGGCAAGGGAAGGAGGAGGTGGGGAGGTGGGGAGGTGGGGAGGTGGGGGAACCTGATTGGCCCTGATCGCAGGCCAGGCCTAGGGACCCTACCCATGCACAAATTTTGTGCACCAGGCCTCTAGTGTATTCATATGCCCTCATTACAGTTGATAAGCGGGGATCTTTGTGTTTACCCAACACAGCAATGATTTTTTAAGATATGGATAAAGGCATATTTTCCTCAAATTCACATTCCGAAAACTGCCTTTCTCATAAGTCTTGCATTAGAATAGCCACACATGGCCAGAAGGGTGGCCGGGGTTTGAGGTTGGCTCTGCAGGTCAACCAGCACTGCAACCCGTGACTCTGTCAGTAACAGGCATCTGAAGTGACACATCTTCGCGTCCCTTCCTCTGCAAGGAAACAGAATTAACACCTTACCGCCTCCTGCTTCTCCTAGTTGACCCTGAAGCATATACTCTTCCTGCGAGTTGTTTTTGAGTTTGACACGCGCCTTCATCCAATAATGCTTGTAACTGTTGGTCTTCAAACTTTTTTGGTTGACCTGGACGTTCTTTGTCTTTCACATTGAAATCATCACTTTTAAAACATTTAAACCAGCCTTCACAAGTATCTTGAGATGGAGCATGTTCACCATAAGCTTCCCAAACTATACGATAACTTTCAGCAGCACTTTTCTTCAAAATAATGAATTAAAACTTCCCACAAATGCTCCATTTTTGGCATGAAATTGCACATTTTTAAGCATAAAAATACCTATGATGTTAACACCTTCAGAAAATTTGACATATGAAGTTTTGAAGCTTGTTGCCAATACAACAAAATAGCATACACATCAAATCGCATATATATCAACATATGTGTAACTCCATCTATTGAAAAAAATCTACATTAGTAACTGGTACACCTAGTAGAAGTACTACAGATCCTCATTGTCCAAATATATTGCCAGCATTTTTCCATTCAGATCTAGTTGAAACAAAAACGTTAAAAAATTCATGGGAGTTAGCATTCTATTATCTGGTAGTCATCACACACACACACACACACACACACACACACACACAGACCATGTCCTTTTTTTAAATAAGTAGCATGTGCACAGTAATTTTCCTTGTCATGATTCTAGGCCTTTTTATAGTGCATTTTCCCAAAGAAACATCGGACATAAATGAACATTCTTGGGTATCCTAGCAACGGAGGTGATTAATACTACCTCTCAGAGCAGGGCGAACACAATGCCTATGAGTGAACGCAGACACAGAATTGGCTGCTGAGGAGCTGGGAGTGCTGGGGGGGGGGGTGCTTGCTAGGGGTCCGTGACATCCTGGATGATGCCAAGATGGAGGAGGAGGAGGGAGAGTATATTTTAGACACGACTGTATCTGAGTATAAAATGCAGTATATATACATATATCACATATGCATTTATGTAATGCAGGTGTATGTGTGTGTGTGTGTGTGTGTGTATATATATATATATATATATACGCATATCCACACGGACACACATGTGTATACACACTATATATACTAGTACATGTACATATACACTGAGTGGCCAGATTATTATGACCACCTGACGTTTGTAGGCAAATTAACTATAATTTCGCGCTGAAGTTGCTAGAGGGCCAGATCATTATAAATAGGGAAGCAGGTTGTTTACCATAGCAGTAGAAGTGATTTTTTTCTGAATATATATATATATATACATATATATATATATATAAAATTTCCTTTTTATTAGAAGTTACTTAAGATACTGAGTTGTGCTCCTCATTATTGCTAAGCTATATCAGATCACCATCTGTGTGCCTGTGGTTTTAAAAGGTCAGAAGTAAAAGATCAGAAATACTCACTGTGATGAAGGAACTGCTGCCATACTGAAGCACTGAAATGCACTAGAAATTGATATAAACTTAACGTTTCTCCAGGGAACAATAGCAACCACCTCAAGTCTAAAACGGCTTTTAAAATAGCCAGGCTCCGCTTGTATCAATAAATGGCCGAGAGCTGTGGGATGTTAATGTTCACTTGAAGACATTCTCTCCAAAGGGACGTTTTCCCCTGCAGATTCCATTTTCATGAGATTATGGTCCATTTTTAGTCTCGCAGGTTGAGTGCTGCATCCAGGCTTAAACCCAAGTGGATTGCAAACTGTTCTTTAATGTTTCCTGTTTAAGGCAGGGTCTCTGCTGAAATGAAACGCCAGCAGGGCAAATGCACGTGCATTGATGAACGCCTCGGTGATGCTGTCGCCCGCTTCTCCGCTAGGCAGCTCCCCAGGTTACCGTTGGCAATGCAGGCACCTGGAGAGAGCTCTGTTTTGGTTGTGCCTGCTCAGTGGCAGCAGGACTGAGATTTATGTCCTGTTCTCCGGCGCTGTGAGGAGGTTCTGGGACATGACAGAGCTCTGTGTCCTCCACCCCAGGCAGCTGCATCCCAGGCCCCAGGAGGCATCGGAGGCGGAGAGGCGTAGATACACCCTTGCCCCTAAGGAGGCAGCAGGCTAGTTGGAAGAACAGGCCTGCATCTCATTATGAAGCAAACACTGGAGTTGGTGCCAAGACAAAGGCAGAGGAAAGGGTGGTGGGAGCGCAGAGGGGGGACGTTTGCCAGGCATGGGAGGTAGGGAGGTGGCACAGCAAAGCATCTGAGCTCAGCTCTGAAGGATGAGTTGGCTTTCAATGGGCAGGAACCACATGGCGGGACAGTCCAGGAAGCCTGCCGTCTGGGGCTGTGCTGTGTGGTGCCTGAGTGATGGCAACAGGAGGAAGATAAGTCGTGGCCACATTTCCCAGTCACATGTTTTATATTATTAGAGAACGTGGGGTTTCTCTGTAGCAGGGGTCAGGGAAGGTGGGAACACCATCCCTACAGCCAGTGAACCCAGTGAGGAGCCTGTGGAAAGGAGCCCCCGGGAGAAATTCAAGTTCTTGACCTGGGACCGTGGCGGTGAGGCAGGAGGCCGCAGATCCGAGAGGCCTGCAGAGAGAGAAGGGACGGGTGTGAGGTCAGAGTAGCTGTGCAGGCTGAGGGAGGGGAGCTGATGGCTCTCAGGGTTCATGACTGGGGGCCTGAGCAGACCCGAGGGTCGCTCTAAAGATGAGCAGTTGGGGGGCGGGGGGGAGGAGATAATGATGTAGGTTAAGGACATGTGTTGTAGGCAGAGGATACAGGTGGGGATTTCCCTTCGACCTAAACCTAGATAGAGCTCAGAGCTAGAGACCACGGTCCCCAAGTCCTCTCTCCATGAAGGTGAACCCCAAGCGAATGAGAGATGAGAGAGATGCCATCACCACGCAGAGCAAGGTGAGGAGAGGGCAGAAACCTAAGGGTCCTCTCCAGCTAAGCAGTGGGTCTCTCTGTCCCTTCACCACTTTCATATCTTCTTTATTTAACCTAGTTTTTATTTTTCTAATTGGAAGTTCAGTGTATGTAACACAGAACAGAAATCTAAGTCGATCCCTATAATTACATATAACAGCATAACACACGTCATAAATCACATTTCTATCTACCTCTCTAGCTACAGGGCCCTTTCATGTAATACAGAGAATTGTTTGAGGTCTCAGTGGGGGAAAAAAACATAAAAAACATTATCAGCGATGACTTGCAGCCCCCTTTCTGAACCAATGGACCCCAATATTTGGTATGAGTTTCCTCCATTTCTTGTGGCTCTTAGAACTCTTTATGGAATTATTTTCACGTGGAATTCTCTAATCCTCACGACATTCCAGATAAGCAGGTCTGACCCCACATGACAGAGGAGAGAGCCGGGGAGACCCATCGATTTGACACAACGAGCATCATTGTAGTTGTATTGCGTTTGAGGGGTAAATTAACCCAAATCTCATCATAAAGTTACCCAATGAGTATCACCTGTTGCCATAACAATTTATCCCCAACTCAGCCGCTGGAGACCATGAAAGATATTTGCCATCGACACGGTTTCCACGGGGAACTCAGAGGTGGCCGACCGCAGGGCTCTGGGTCAGAGTCTCCCAGGTGCTCCCGGTCCACGGGAAGCCAATGCTGCAGCCCCGGGAGGCTTGGGTGAGGCCGGGCCATGGGCCGCTCACGTGCCTGTCCCATTGGTGCCCCTGGCAGGAGGCCTGCGTTCCTCCTCAGCCACAGGAACCTCTCCCTAGATCTGCTGAATGTCCTCTCAACAGGGGGAGTGAGCCGGGAGAGCCAATGGGAGCCACGATGGTATTTAAGGCTCCGCCTCCGAAGTCACCCTCCATCATCTGCAAGATCCTATCGGTTACAGAAGCCGGTCTAATCCGTGTGGGAGGGCACTGCACAGGGACAGGAAGAATGCCAGGAGGAGGGGAGAAGAGGACCATTGGGGTCTCCTAGGAGTCTGACAACCCTAGATTATTTATCTCCAACACATTCACTGTGTACTTTGAGGATTTATGACTCATTCTTATACAAGTTGACTCTCCAAAGAGATGTGTTGCTTTAAACATGTTATAATTCAGGACCTGATTAACATTTTTTTTAAATTCATGAAGCCCAGGCAGTGGTTGAGTGTTGATCCAGAAACCAGGAGATCACAGTTCAATTCCCGGTCAGGGCACGTGCCCGGGTTTGCAGGCTCAATCCCCAGTAGGGAATGTGCAGGGGGCAGCTGATCAATGATTCCCTCTCATCATTGAAGTTTCTATCTCTCTCTCCCTCTCCCTTCCTCTCTCTGAAATCAATAAAAAACACTTAAAATTCATGAAAATGATTGAGGCCTCTAGTAGACAAAAATGTAGAGTCCACTAGGAAGCAGTGCTTTCCAATTTAAAAAGCTTCTTTGAGGAGGTGCCCGTCACACTGGGTAATGAATGACACCTTTACATGGACTATTTCTGCCGTTTGTCTGTTTGAATCATTGAAATAAATTGCATCCAACAAATCCTCTGGAAATCACCCCAGTGAGTAGAATGTACCATTTATCAAGATGCCAGTGAAGTGAAGTCTACACTGTTGGCAGCTGCACAAGATTGTACATTTTCCACCGAATATTTTAGGATTTTAAAACACATGAGGGGCTGGGAGAAAAACTTCCAGGGTGCATGCAGCTTCCGTGTGTTGCCCAAACTCTCAGTAACCAGCTCTACCTGGGAAATGTTGGCAGTGAGGGCCGGAAGGGTAGCCCTGGCTCACCCAGGACCGAACCAGCTCTCGGCTCAGCAGTGGTGTTTGCACACCTCTGCCCTGGTGCAACGTTTCTTATCTAAGCCTGTGAGCAAGCCGGAGTGTCCTGTAGCCTCGTGGAAACCTTGATTTTGCTCCTATTTAGCCATTGACCCATCTCACCATTTGCTGCTGTCAAATTTGATGAACGAGAAGCCATTTCCTGGGCCTCACCTTCCTCATCGCCCACTGCCCTTCAGGCGCTCACATCCTCTCCTGTGTCCTCTGCTCCGTCTCCTCTAAAACTGCTCTCTCACAGTCTGGCAACAACCACATGAACTTGGCAGCATCGGATGCTATTGGTACCCCCCCATACTTCCTCAATCTTTCTTTGTGGTACACAACTATGCATTCTGTTGATCTCCATGGATCTCTGCTTCTGCTTCTGTCTTCTCATGGTCGTAAATCACAATCAAAAGCGGCATTTTTGTTCCCTTGGCCACTGTCCTCAGCGTAGCCTTCTGTGCTGCCTGCCTCAACATTCCCATCCCTCGCCACAGCTCAGCCACCTTCTCAAGATGGACATGTTCTCATCTCTCACCCAAGCTCCCTGTCCTCATAGCACCTTACCCTCAGTAAGTGCAGACCTCTCATCATTGAAGTTGTCATTCCCACGCTCCATCACATTTTACCTTTTCCCTGAATGGCTTCTGCGCATGGGCCACGAAGTTTCAATCGCACTGTATGTGTGCGCCCGCACGTGGTATTTTGTGGAAGAGCCACACTCAAGGGGCCAAAGAGCCGCATGTGGCTCGCGAGCCGCAGTTTGCCGAATACTGACCTAGATAACCATTCATCTGGGCCTTTCCTCCTCCCTGGCCTTCACGTTGTGTAAACCCCCACAAAGTCTGCCTTCCCTCTTGCATCCATCCCTTCCCTCTTCTCGTCCCCCTGCCATCCTCGGCCCGTGCCTCTAGCCCAGCCTCTAGGAGAGGCCTCTTTCTGCACAAAGCTACTCGTCCCCGAGTCCCGGGAGCCGGTTCAAAACGGGACTCTTCCTCAAGCAGCCTTGGCCGGTCGCCCATGCTATTTCCTTTGCCAAGAATCAGCCCTTTCCCGTTTCACGTTCCCTAGTTCACACCTGTCTCTCCAGGTGCACATCGAGTGCCCCTCTTTCCTCCACTTCCGGGCACTCCCCGGCTCAAAGGAATTGCTTTATCCTATCGGATCGTTGAGCATCCGTACCTCTGGGGGCGCAGTTCATGTTCCTATTGTGTTGTCTGTCCTTTCTCTTCCCACGTAGGTTGTAAGAGGCCATGGTCTTATTTCATTCACATGTTTTCCCTCACAGTTAGTTCTATGGTTTGCAAGTTGTAGATTTGCTGTTGGGGAAGTGACTCTTACCAACAAGATTTCGTAAAAACCCAACAGCATATGGAATGCAGACTCATACTTTCCTACTTCCATAAATTGATTGGAGAGCCCTTTCCATCCCTTTCGACTGCGCCTAGTCATGTCTGGAAGCGAGCTGGACACGGCGGAAGCAGGGGTTGAGTCTGGAAATTACTGTCAACTGGGCTTTTATCTGCGTTGCTTCTTCTCATGCCCCACACTGCAACTGACCTGCCACTTCTCATTTCAGGGAGAGTGGAGAAGAGAAGAGAACAAAAAGCCACATCAGGTAAGGTTTTGACTAATTGGCTTCAGCTCTAGTTTCTGCTTTGATTTCCAATCACAAAAAAATCTCATTGCAGGTTAGTTTTCAAAGTAATAGTTTATTGTCCTTGAGTTGATTGATACTTAATGGATGAAAATAAATTAATACATTTGGCTTTTGCACTTGCACACCAATCATTTCCTTTTCATTCTATCATTCTATTAAAAATGAAATATAATGTTATTTATTTTTTCATGATTATCTATTAAAAGGTAAGTCTTGCAACCACCAATTTTAAAATATGAAGGTTGTAATAGTTGACAACCACTTTACTTCCACAAATATCTATGAATTTCAGCTCTCTTAAAGCCATGTATGTAGTTGATATGTTTCAGAACAGTGTTAACTACTTAACTAAAAATAATCTATTTTAGAGGAATTTTAAGAATTATTTTATTTCTAAATCCTAATATGTATACAGAAGTGAGTGGTGCCATTGCGCATAGTAGGGTGTCAAAATTTGCTAATACAAAAATAAGTTTAAAATTTCCATATTTTTATTACATGGCTTTGGGCTTAAAATCATGAGATAGGATAGACTTTCATTGACCCAGTAAATCTTTGCATAGGAGCAGTCTTCCAGGTCCCAATGCCCAGAAATTGCCAATAATCATAGAAAATTCTGGTTTGCCAAATATGCCTATGCCCACCTTTCTTCCCAAGTCTTCACCAACCTTATTCTACCATCTGTGAGAGCGGCCAAGATAAAGACACATTGCTCCACACCACCATCTTCTGTCAACTTCATTTTTTGTCTGGAAACAGATAAATATATGTGTTTCCAAACAGTCCGTGTAGTCTCCAATAGAAGATATTAATCTACAAGTGTATAAACAGCTCAAGTCCCAGTCTCTATTCTCCTTCCCAATCTTTGCATTCATATCAGACAACTGGTCAACTTACTACCTACATAACTTTCCTCTTAAATGTTATTGTTTACATTCCCTTTGTGTATCTTTTAAAGCCTGATCATGAGTATAAAAAACAAACAGTGAAGGCAAGAAAGGGTCTGGTCTCCTCACCAATGTGGTAACTTCATTATTACATCTTCAGGGAAAACTATTTTTACTGTTTCTAAAATGCGCTTGCTATTGCTATGATCCTGTAGGTACACGCTTCTCTAATCAAAGAAGCTTTATAGTTCAGAAAAAGCACTAATTTGGCCAGTGTGAAGCCAGATGCCTCTTTAAGTTTCCTCCGTATCCTGGCTGCTTCTATCTGTATGGCCCAGGTGATGCAAAAGACTGGTGGAGACAGAGGCAGGCTATGATATCGGGCTATGCATATTCTCTTGATTTGGAAGAAATGATGATATTTATGTCTATGTTGTTTATATGCTTTGAGAAAGACCCCTCTTTGGGTCAAGGAATTCTTGATATTAAAAAACCACACAGCATAAAATACAAAGAATAATTCTTAAAGAGAAAGGTGCTTCATAAATTATTGTTTAGAGAAACATATAATAGGAGGCTTACTAAGGTAGACTATTGAGACACCATCTGTTAAATACAAATTGTTCCAATTTTTCCAAGAATAATACTTTCAAATCACCTTAAGCATTAAGTAAAGAGCAGTCCTAGCCTTAGCTGGTTTGGTTCAGTGGATAGACCGTCAGCCTGTGGAGTGAAAGGTCTCAGGTTCGATTCTGGTCAAGGGCATATACCCGGGTTGCAGGCTTGATACCCAGTAGGGGGCATGCAGGAGGTAACCGATCAGTAATTCTCATCATTGATGTTTCTATCTCTCTCTCTCTCTCTCTCTCTCTTTCTCTCTCCCTTCCTCTCTGAAATCAATAAAAATAATCAAAGTAATGTGAAGAGTCCTAGTGGACCAGAAAATGGAGTTATCAGTAGAGATGACAATGAGTATTTTAAAATGAAGTTGCATACTTTTCATTTCTGACATTATAGCATCCCTAAAGTTGGAGATATTTTATTCATTTACATAATTTGTAAGAAGTTACTGGTAACGAAGAACAATGTTATTTTTTGCCTCTACTCAAAAGGTGAGATTTATTATTGGAAATTCAGCAAATGGTGGAACATCTGCTTTGCAAGCTCAGGCCCTTGCTGCTTGCTTTTTGACCGGGCCTTTCGTTTCTATGTTCTAAAACAGTAATAGCACCTCCATTTTCAGACATTTAACACATATTGAAGATGCAGTCATTCGGGTTAAAAAAAGTTAAATGGACAATGAATAAGTTCTTCCATCTGTGCGGGAATAGCATGTCCTCTTTCTTGGATGTTACTCATTCACTGAGTGCCAATTTCCAAATAGATGCAGATTGAGCATCATCTTTCTCTCTGCTATTACTATTTTTGTAGTGCTTTTCACCGTGGTTCCTAAGCCCTATAAAAACCCTGAAAAACAAATAAGAGAAGACCTCACTTACTATTCTGTTAATTATCAATGACCAACATTAAACATATGAAGTTAGCAGGCAGCTATGTTGCAACAAATATATTTCAATAAACTACCGTTCTTGAAAAGCTCATCATTTTGGACGGTCATGTTTTGTCATATTCTGCAGGTTTTGTTCTCACTTTGAGAATCATGATTCCAGTGAGAATCATGTTTGAAAATGCATGTCATCCTAGCTTGCTCGTAGCGTACAAAAGCTCTTGTCCCCAATAACACCGTGCTGCCTATTTGAAAATTGCTGAGAGTCTATTTTAAAAGTTATCGCAAGAAAAAACCTGGGAGGTGATAGATGTTAACTAAAGTGCATGGAAATATTGAATCATTCTGTTATAAAAAAATGAAATTTGTTTAAAGTCAACATTTTAAAAATTAGAAAATGGAGGTGTTAAGTAGCTTGCCTGGGCCCCATATGCTGGCGGGGGGAGCCGTCAATGGGATCCGGGCCATGGCTGGCTGGAGCAGCCTGTAGTGTCTGGGGAGGTATCTGAAGAGAGCGCTCATGCACATCTCTTTCCACCTCGGCCTTCAGCGAGGTCACGTGGGTCGCTTCCAGGTGGCCCTGGTGTGAGGACTTACACCATGGAGATGAGCAAGCATTACAAACCAGGGCTGGTTGGTCGGTTGCTTGGTTGGTTCGTTGGTTCCCAGGGAGCCAGTGTTAAATATTGACACTGGATCTCCGTCTGTTTGACAGCAAAGCCCAGCATTTCCCACTGCCCCACATATGTGACCTGGCCAAGGTCATGGTTAGCCAACAGGTAGCAGAGTTGAGACTGGAACCCAGACCCCTTGTCTACATCCAGCCCAATCCAGGCCCCAGGGCTTGGGTGTGAGAATAAGTGAAATATCCTTTTCTCACACGCTGTGCCCAAATGGCCCAGGTTGGCATCAGCGAAGTCTCACATCCATTTTCTAGTTCTAAGCTGCCGACTTTCTGCTCCGGCCTCCCAGGCAATCCATCTCTGGTGTGTTGCTTTTTCAGGCAGCTTTCCTGAGACCTGGCTCTCTCGGCTATGCTAATGAATTCTCCTTACAAATACAACCAACTTTCTCCGGGTTTCCGGCTGCAGAACAATATTTTCTATTAAGTGAAGTAAAGTATCTTCAACGCGTGTTCCCATCCACAGAACGAAAGACATACACACAGGCTGTTCATTAAAAGAAGTCCCGGAGAGTTCATTTTTAAACAAATTTCATTTGTCAGACGGTCAACGTTATTCTAGAGAATGAATAACAACACACCCGTGCCACATTATTTCAAAAATGCTTTAAATTTCACTGTCTGACTGCATTTAAAACAGTGTGTTTATGCAAACTAAACAATTCGGAAAGGCTAAGTAGCTAATGTAGGAGAAATTGCCATGTACCCCACGCATCTCCCTGCAGCCCCTCCACGTGGACTCCGGGTGCTGTCCTAGCACACAGAGCGGATTCATTTGCACTCAGTGGAGACCCGAAGCTTGGTGTCTGGAGGCGGGTGGGGAAATACTACCTCAGCTGCATCGCAGTAGCTTTCTCCGTAACGCAGTGCGCCCCGTTGTGTAACTGAAAATGAGATCCCTTTTCCTGGGTTGGCTCTTACACAACATACATGTGTTTCTTTCACCCAGGAGAGAAAGTGAAGACGAGTTTTATCATCGTGTTAGCCAAAAATTACTTCAGGCTTCACCTTAAATATTCTGTACAAAAAAAAAGTTACAGGAATTCCCAATTAAAATGGCAAGTAACTCACATTAAAATGGACTTTCAGGCGCTACAGGATAGATCTTTATTAGGGCAGCACAGGCAAGGCAGTTCTCAACAAAATCGGCCTTCTGCTCACTTGAGTATGTTGTGGAAGTTGAAATAAGGGGCCTCCCGTGTGTGTATTTCAGTCAGGATAACGGTCACTACACTTGTGTTGGACATGACGTGGGAAGGGAGCATTCCAGGTAAATGCATATTTTGATTAGTTAAAAGTGGCACTTAGCTTAACAAAGGATTAAAATGCCACAGAAATAGAATATAGGTGATCCTCGGGTTTTCTCATGAAAGGAGTCTTCAGTCAGACCTGATTTTCCCACGGAGAACACAATGACCATGCACGCCTCACCGAGGGACAGACGCCCAACTTCATTTTCCTTCATAGAAATGGCCACATGCTAATCAACGGTAACTGATAGACTTGTACCTGCGTAACTGGAAACTTTCTAAAGTGAATGGGGGTCATGTGAGCTGAGCAATGCAGTAATCAATCATGTAAGTTGTCCTATTATTCCGCTGAAAATTCCCAGATAAGATTTGGACAGGCGAGGAGCCATGAGACTATCAGGAAACAAGAAACACCTGAAGGCTGCTCACCCCAGAAGGGAGGTGATGGCTTGAGTGGCAGCTGGAAGGACTCTGAAGAGGGCGGGACCTTAGTTGGAGAGGCAGAGAGAGCCGCCATACGGGGAAGACCAGACGTAGGGGACTCTTGCAGAAGCAACTGAGTAGCTGATCAACTAATTCATATGGAGCAGCTCACGAGTAACCGTGAAGTACCACATTAATGACTCCTGACAGCAAATTCAAATTTTGTTCCACATGATCGTCCGTGTCTCTGCTTCCATTTGAACTATTTGTAGGAGGAGAGGATCCTGACCAGGGCCCAAACCTTTGTTTGAACATCTCTGCCTTGGCTGAGTCTTCGCAGAATGCCTCTTGCATGCCACCTATCCTTGCTCACCTGCGTTTCCTTATAAGGCTTCACTATGCCCTGTCTGTTAGCTTGACTGTAAATCTTTCCTACATCTCCCCGCATGGAGACAGCCTGCATGTCTCAGTCCAGTGTGGTCCTTTTCTCCTTGAAACATCCCTGAAATGCCATTCTGGCCAAGCCTTCTCTGAGAACATGAAGCTCTCTGTTTCACTGATGTTCAGAGACAACCAAAACGCTGCACTCAGAGCCGACTTTACTTAACGCATCTTTCCTTGTTTTCCTTGGCCATTTCTCCATGTAGTCTGCAGACTTCCCTTGCCATTTTAAAATGCTCACCCTGGAACATATAGATATGCAAACCTGAACTACATTCAATGTCATGTTTTTAACTGGCCCTCATACCTAGAAATGCACTACATCTTACTGGAGTAATATAGTTATCTTTCCTATGTGTTTTTATTTGTTTTTTATTTTTTGCACTTCAGTGGCATTGAGTGCTTTCACATTGTTGAACTACCATCATCACCATCCATTCACAGCCACACCAGCTGGGCTAGAGATTTGCTATACACTATTGTTCACATACAAATTTCTTAAGAGGGTAGGTCTTGTATTAAGTGTTCTTACCACAATATAATAAAATGTAAAATAAAGAAAATAGTCAACTTTTACCTAGCAGGAGGGATTGACTAGCTACTGGTATAATGAGATTAATAAGGGGACCAAAATGCCAGAACTGTTGGTCAGACCACCTGGGTGTCAATCCAGCACTGGCAACTTTGTGACCTAAACGAGTGAGTACCCTCCCTGAGCCACGCTCTCACCTGTAGACCAGGAGTGGTGGTGGCACTGAGCTGACCGGGCTCAGGAACAAGTGAGTCATCATATGCCAGGGGCTCGGCTGCCATGCTGTTTCCTCCTGGGCTTCCCCTGCCTCCCGGGTGTGGCTCAGAAGACAATCTGAGAGATGCAGCATCAAGGCAAGGTCTTGAAGAAGAATGGACTTCTTCAAACAGAAGGCAGAGAGCTGGCTACTTCAGGCTCAGGACTAGGAATGGATGTGGCCTGTGCAGGGGACTTCTCCCATTTGTATAGGAAAGTTCTGAGTTACCCAGGGGCCAGGGATCATTTTTGAGTGAGCACAGAATGCGGAGTTATACAGCACCTGTAATAGCCAGAAGCAATAGAGGGTTTGAGGGGAAGATTAGCATGGGCAAAGCAATTGTTAAAATAATTAACTTGGTTAATTAACATCATGATTAGGGAGACCATTTTGGAATACTGTAGGCTTTGATGTGCTAAGAACCTTAGCTGGGGAGTTGAAGGAAGAGGATGGGGAGGAGGGAAGAGGAAGGAAGAGGAAGAAGGAGGAGGAGGAGGGGGAGAAAGGGAAGAGGAAGAAGGAGGAGAAAGAGGAGGAGGAGAAGAGGAAGAAGAAGAAGAGAGAGGAGAAGGGAGGGAAAGAGAGAGAAGGCATTAAGTAGTATGAAAGAATGCTTTTTTAGAATTAAGGATTGACTGGCTATGGCAAACATCAACCCTGCACCCATTCACTAATCAAAAATCAGTTATGTGGCCCTACCTAACTGTAAGGGAGGCTGAGAAATTCAGTCCAGTCCTGTGCCCAAGAAGAAATGAAAATGGGCTTTGATGAGCACATAAAGTGCCTGTCACAATGAGGAAACTAGGACACGAGACATTATGCTATTTGACCAGGGTCAGTAGGGAGTGTCATGGCAGAGGTGGAACTAAAAATCAGTGTCTTTTTTTTTTCTGAGGTATTCAGGATATATCAGTAATCAACGTTATCACTGACAGGGAAGGAAGGAAGGAAGGAAGGAAGGAAGGAAGGAAGGAAGGAAGGAAGGAAGGAAGGAGAATGAGTATGAGATGGAAAGAAAGGATCAAAGGTAGCTGTCTGGAACAGGTGCAGGGTGGGAGATGGGGGTGTCGGAGGAAGCCCGACTGCAGGAGTCTGTATAGTAGACACACATGAGCAAGTTCAGAGGGACAGGGGCTTGGGGAAGGATTGCGAGTTTCCTGCCGGCCTAGCTGCACCTGATTCAGCCATGGAAGTTGGGGTTTGGAGAAGCAGAACTGAAGTCCAGGAAAGCTCAAAGCGAAGGACGTGCACGTGTTGGGACTGAGTCAAGTGTCAGTCAGAGGGAGAGCAATGAGAACGGGTGGGATCTCTGAGGAGATGGTATGAGGAGAGTGAGCAGGGTGGCATCCAGAAAGTGAGGCAGGAAGGAGGTGACACCTATGACAGCGCTTGGGGGGCGGGTGGTTAAATGCAGCATAAACAGGGAAAGCGTGGGGACTGCATGGCCTGCTTTGCTTATGTATTTGTGCTGCCCCATTTCTTAGAATCGCAAAGCCAGAGAGACATCCAGACATTTTGTTTGCATGTTAATTAAGTAATTAATCCATTGCTTATAATATTGTTTCCAAATGAGATACTGATTCACATGAGGAGGCTTTAAATCTCAACCACGTTTAGAGCCAAATGATTGTGATAATTATTTTTAAGCCAGATCGGTTAAAATAAAAATAGCTATTTTTTAATGTAAAAAGTGAGGTCCCCTGTACCAGCATTTTGCACAGTTTCACATAATTTCATTGAAGAACTAGCCAGTTGAGATCTCCCATTTTTTATGAATTCCTTTTGAATTCATGGGAATCTTAACACCTTTCCAATTTTCTTCTTGAAGGAAGTAATTTGGAAAATGCCAAGGACAGAAACATGAAGAACAGTTAGCATAAACTAAAATCATTAATACTTCATGGGGGTAAAAACACACACACACATTCATTCTGAAGCATTTACAAACAGCCACTATAAAGTCCTCTCTTCAGGAGGGTAAGAAGTTCTTCAAACCTGGGGCTTACATAGTCTTACTCAAAGGGCTTGGCAGAAGTAGAACCTGGGAAACCCAAGGATTAGAAGGAAGTGGATGGTGAGATTTGCATGACTTTGTTTTAATTGCTCTTTGGAGCCTTAGATTCCCACTAGGCTTCCCCCTCCACACGTGGCTCCCCCTGCCCCCACCTGACTCCTCCTGCCCCCACCTGGCTCCCCCTGCCCCACCTGGCTCCCCAGGGACCTTGGTCAGAGGGTTCCTTTGTGCTATTACTTGCTGAAGGGCGGTGGTGCCCTTTCAGGGTTTCTTCCATGTCAGAGTTGCAAAGCCCAGTTTTGAAAATAGGTGGCAGTATCAGCTGGCCCGATTTGTTTTAAACCAGTGAGGCCAAGGTCAGGAAATACTTGGGATAACGTAAGAAAACCACCACAGGCACAGGGTCTCCTGCTTGCAAACGTCTGGGACTATTTTTAAAATTCTTTATAAAGTATTACATAGAGTGTGAAATATTTCTCCTTCCCCCC
>NW_005353629.1:3632247-3635259 GCF_000412655.1 Myotis brandtii
CCCCAGCACATGCCCTCACCCCCTAGTGTCTGTGTCCGTTGGTTATGCTCACTGTTTTATCATGTCTGGCTTTCCTCTCTGTTCCTGTGCCCCCTTGCTGAGCACCCCCGAGCTGTGTCCAGGCCCCTGCCTGGGTGGTAGGAGCCCACCTGGCCCTCCATGGTCATCGCTGTCCCAAGGCTCATGGGATGGAGGGAAGGACTACCAGAGAGCTAGATTTGGAAGCTGAATTCTGGAGCCAAATCGTAGTTTCAGCTCCAGTTTTGCAATACTGGGCAAGAGACCTAAACTCAGCTCCTTCCTCTTTTTCTCTCCACTTAAAAAATTTTTTTTAAATTTTAATTACCTAAACTCAGCTCCTTTCTCCTTTTCCCTCCATTAATTTTTTTTATCAAAGTAATGTGTGCATAAATTATCAAATACAACAGAAGTTCTTTTAACTGGCTTCCTCTTAAGTGATTTCCCGGATTAAGCAACTTTCTCCCTTCCTTCGATATAACCTACTGACTGTCCCTCTAGCCCAGCGGTGAACTTCTAACCCCCCCTGTGAACTTCTGACCCCACCTGTGAACTTCTGACCTCACCTGTGAACTTCTGACCCCCCTATGAACTTCTGACCCCACCTGTAAATTTCTGACCCCCCTATGAACTTCTGGTAAATTTCTGACCCCCCTATGAATTTCTGGCCCCACCTGTAAATTTCTGACCCCCCTATGAACTTCTGACCCCACCTGTAAATCTCTAACCCCGCCTGTGCAGGTGTATGTGGGCCAAGAGTCTGTTTCCAAGCCCGCTGTGCCAATTGTACTTGTTCATATAGTTATTAGATTCCGTTATCAAGTATGTAAACCGATGACACATGGATGCATAAAAGCCTTGCTATTGCTATGACATTATTTTGGAAAGACCTGATAAAGTTGAGTTACTGAAAATAAAATGCCACAGAAGTAGATGTTAAAAAATAATGGTAAAATATTAGGAAAAAAATCTAAAAAGATTCTGCTTTGTGTCTTTAAGTCCTCAATCGACTTTAATGAAAGTGAAACTAGAAAACACAGATGATGATGATGATGGGTGGGGTCCGGTAAAAGGTGCAGGACTGGAACCCGTACATACAGTCAATGTGCAGGAACGGGCCGGGCCCCAGGGGTTCTTCGGTGTGAAATTCCCTAAGGCTCCCACAAAGCGCTCGGCAACAGGCTGCTATTTCACAGGGATTCCATGCATGTAGGTGTTATTGTTACTTGTTTAAATTGTGCGTCCAGGTAATTTTAGGACAAAAGAGAAAAGAAGGTGAGGTTGAACCAGATCAATATTTCAAAAGAAGATATTGGGGAAAACCTTTAAATCCAACAACCAAACATTAGACAACAAAGGACCTAAAACTTCATTGTGATCTTTTTTTTTTTTTTTTGCACCAGAAAACTTGTATGTAAAATTAAGGGGGTATTATCATCCAATTTCTGAGCAGTTTAGCTTGGAGGGGAAAACCAGCACACGGAATGTGACCCCGCTTCCATTTAACACCAGATGGCCACATGGCTGTAGGAAGCGGTCCCGCCTTCCTCTAATGTTGTGACCTCCGTGAGGTAAGAATGATGATCAACAATTTATTATGTGGCCAGAAGAATTGCTTTGAGAGAAGTGTATTGTGGTCATATCTGTGTTCTCTCGCCAGAGTGTGAGCTCTGCCGGCTTCAGTGTCTGCTCGTGCTGCTTGGGGCTCTCAGCCCCTCGGAAAGGACCGGCAAAGTGCTATTTTTTAAAAAATTGATTTCCTATTAGCGCTCTCTCCTACCTAGACCTACTCACTTCGTATGGCGTTTACGCCACGTTTCAACGGGTGAAATCCTCTTTCCGGCCCAAAACAGAAAGGACGCAGAATTCGATGAAGAAGAAAGATCGGTTTTATCTCCATGTCTATGCCACAAACTTAAGTCTTTAATGCTGTACTCAATCGTGCGTGCATAATTAAGTGTGTGTACACTAGAGATGAGATTTAAACTCTTACTTGTTTTAGGGGGTCTGGCCAAACCCAAGGACTCTGTGTTATGTGAAACAAGCCCGCCTGCTGACAGTTCAAATCATTCCCATAGCTGACCCTGGAAGTCAACTCTTAGTTATTTAATATTTACCAGGTGGCGAGGAAGTCAGTCTATCCTGATTCTGCTGACGGAGCCCACATCCTAGGTAGTCATTACATTAAAAAATATTTGGAAGAGCAGTGATTGAGAAGGTGTAGTGAAAACCTTTAGAGCTATCCATGCAATTATTATTAAATTGATTTCCTATTAGCGCGCTCTCCTACCTAGACCTACTCACTTCGTATGGCGCTTACGCCACGTTTCAACGGGTGAAATCCTCTTTCCGGCCCAAAACAGAAAGGACTCAGAATGCGGTGAAGAAGAAAGATCGGTTTCGTCGCCATGTCTATGCCACGAACTTAAGCCTTTAATGCTGTACTCAATCGTGCGTGCATAATTAAGGGTGTGTACACTAGAGATGAGATTTAAACTCTTACTTGTTTTAGGGGGTCTGGCCAAACCCAAGGACTCTGTGTTATGTGAAACAAGCCCGCCTGCTGACAGTTCAAATCATTCCCATAGCTGACCCTGGAAGTCAACTCTTAGTTATTTAATATTTACCAGGTGGCGAGGAAGTCAGTCTATCCTGATTCTGCTGACGGAGCCCACATCCTAGGTAGTCATTACATTAAAAAATATTTGGAAGAGCAGTGATTGAGAAGGTGTAGTGAAAACCTTTAGAGCTATCCATGCAATTATTATTGGGAGGGGGAGAGAGGATGGTTTTTTAGGGGACAATTCATAAATACAAGAAGTAATGGTATTTACTTTTCTGTCTTTTTAAAAAATATATATTTTATTGATTTTCCATAGAGGGGAAGGGAGAGGGATAGAGAGTTAGAAACACCGATGAGAGAGAAACATCGATCAGCTGCCTCCTGCACACCTCCTACTGGGGATGTGCCTGCAACCAAGGTACATGCCCTTG
>NW_005353629.1:3635819-3657264 GCF_000412655.1 Myotis brandtii
CTGTCTTTTTATAAGATCCTTAAAATTAATATTAATTCTTGAAGAGAAATGTTAAAATTTTACTCAATACATATTTATGCCTGACACTAAGCTAGGTTTGGGAAATCGTAAAGAAGCATAAGATTGGGTCATTCCAGGTTCAGCAAGTTTGCTCTATAGAGAAGAAGACATGCATTCATCTAACTAATACACTTCAGTCTGCGATGTGTGGAGAGCCAGACCAGGGAAGAGCAGCGAGTCCCAAGTGTACACTTTTGATTCCCTCAAGGCAGGCTCCTGAGACCCTTGAGAAACTGGAAGATGGCACTTGCCGAAGGCTGGGTGGAGGGAAAGGGGGACTTGCTACCCAGTGGATGTAGAGTTTCAGCCTTGCAGGATGGAAAAGGGCTAGACACCCGCGGTGCAGCACTGTACTTACAGTTAACAGTACCGCGCCCTGCATGTCAGCACTGGTTCAGAGGGTAGACCTCATGTTTGCGTCTTTACCACAATAAATTTTTTTAAAAAATGATAGATGGCCTCACACTCTTTATCTGAACCATCACAGAAATGGGGGGAAAGCCTGTGAGTGTACACTTTTGATTCCCTCAAGTCAGGCTCCTGAGACCCTTGAGAAGCTGGAAGATGGCACTTGCCGAAGGCTGGGTGGAGAGAAAGGGGGACTTGCTATCCAGTGGATGTAGAGCAGTGGTTCCCAAACTTATTTGGCCTACCGCCCCCTTTTCAGAAAAAATATTACTTAGCGCCCCCTGGAAATTAATTTTTTTAAATTTTAATAGCAATTAAACAGAAAGATATATGTATTAATGTTTCTACCTTTTTCGTAAAATATAGTAAAGAAAGGTGTAAATTAGAAACATTGAAGTTTGAAATTATGAAACTATTTATTGAACTCAGAATAGAAAGGTAATACAAAAAAAGTTAAAACAAATGCACCTGTGGCCATCACCGCCCCCCTGGATCGCTGCAGCGCCCACCAGGGGGCGGTAGCGTCCACTTTGGGAATCACTGATGTAGAGTTTCAGCCTTGCAGGATGGAAAAGGGCTAGACACCCACGGTACAGCACTGTACTTACAGTTAACAGTACCACGTCCTGCATGTCAGCACTGGTTCAGAGGGTAGACCTCGTGTTTGCGTCTTTGCCACAATAAATTTTTTTTAAAAATGGTAGATGGCCTCACACTCTTTTTATCTGAACCATCACAGAAATGGGGGGAAAGCCTGTCCTGCCCACATTTTTAAGGAAATGACGTGATCATCGTAGGCCAGAGAGCTTAAAAGCAATCCCTGATGAGGACAGTTTCTCCTGTGATCACAAGCAACTTCCCAGACTCTCCTACGAGATAAGGGAGCAGCTGCATTTGACCTTTTGAATAACTATTTTTTCCGTGTGAATTTAATTTCCTTCCATGGTTACCTATCAGATTACATAAGCAATGACAATATGCTGGATGAAATCAGTTTTGCATGGAGGAAGATTCTGGATGCTAGCCTCAACAATATTCTTACCACAAAGCCATGAAAGTGTAACCTTAATCACGCTACCGTTACACGGGTGGACAAGTGACTCTAGCGTTACAGTCACATCAGAGCGGGTTGAAGCGGTGTATTCCCTATCAAGTTCCAACCCACGGGGCTCAGTTTACTGTAGGACTCATAGCTTATTGATGAGCTATACAAATGACCTATGAATGCCTTCATTTAAAATGCAGGAATTACTAAACCAAGTGGAGCTGCTAAGACCTTATACCAGGAAACTAATGACAATACAATCCAAAATATCCTTGGATATATATTTTTAAGTCATTCTAAAGATTGAATAAAATTTAACTTGCATAAGTATAAACTGGCATATTTTAACACAAGTGAAATTTAGTGAAGGGATGATTTAAAAAGCAAGTGCCAAGCCTGGCCAGCGTGGTTCAGTGGTTGATTGTTGACCTATGAACCAGGAGGTCATGGTTCGATTTTCAGTCAGGGCACATGCCCAGGTTGTGGGCTGTCTCTCTCTCTCTCTCCCTCTCCCTTCCTCTCTGAAATCAAAAAACATATTATTTAAAAAGCATAATCAATGGTAGTACAGATGTCATATTATGCACAAAGTTATTTCAATGCCTTTGGATGTGATGCTAACATAGGAATTCCTTTTTCTTCTTTTCCAGGATGGGGGCCAGCAAATGACTTGCAGCCCGTGCCCAGAGCCGGTGAGTAAACTCTCCGTCACCTTTGAATCTTGGATCGCGGTAGATAGGAATGCAACAACACAATATCTGAGCACCCACAGTGTCGCTTCTAAATGCCTGCTCTTACGATGGTAACTGTCAGCAGAAGGCGCGGCCTCGGTGGCGTTGTTGGGGTGTGATGTCTCGGAGGGTAGGTCAGAGATGCCAGCAGACCATGATCCTTGCCCTCATGAAATTTACAGAGGAAACCAAAGGCTTCTAAGACAGATCCCAGTCATACCCAGCTTAATGAATAAGTGATGCTCCTGCTATTTAAAAGAGTTTACATTTTCCCTTTAAAAATATTTGACACTTCCCTGAAACATTGGGCTTTGTTTTTCAGAAATATCTTCCTCTGAGAATACAGTAAAACCTTACTAATTCAGATATTGCTAATACCCAGTTTTCGACCATTTGACCGAGACCACCATGAAATTGACCTTTGACTTGTGTGCAAAGAATGAACTTGATAAGATAAATAGAGGCAGCATCTATAACTTAGTTACAAAGAGTAATTGTTTTCATGGCTTTCGCATATGGTCTTTAGGCAAAAAGATTCAGTTATAAAATAAGAATCCATGTCATTAAGTAGATGTCTCCGTAGACAGACTTTATTGGCAGATCATAGTATTGAAAGTAATAAAACAGTGTTACTTTCAATAAATTCTGACTTCCATAATTCAGGCTAGCTTCTGTTTTTTCCCCTACCTCCCCAAACTCATTATTCCTATCTAATGAAGTTTACTGCTGTGTTAATATGTGAACGTAAGCATTTATTAATAGGAGATCAATTCCTCTTATCCTATATTTTAAATTTACAAATATAAATTTTAATATTTTGGATGCTTATCTGTGACATTGATCACATAGATGACATAGAGTATTTACTTTTACAAGAAAAATTATATATCATTTCCCTTCCTTTTCCATGATTTTCATGTAGTAGATAATTTTTTCTTAATTTAAAACTCAATATTTTCACAAAGCAGGCAAGATAAATTCCCAGAATAATAATGAAGATTCATGATGAGAAAAAAATAACCCCAAATCAGATCATGCCCTCCTTGGGCATGTTGAAAAATTGGAGTAGTAACTGAATTACTATTCACTCATTCATTCATTCAACAAACACTCGAGGGACATGCTTATTGCTTCAGGGTGTGTAGAGATAAATAAAATTCTCATCTCGTCTTTATTGTGCTGACAGCCCATAAGTTGAAACAGAGATGAAGACAAATACTTTTTTCATGTGATAAGTGATGTGTTATTCTCAGAAACAACCTGCTTTGGGAGCATAGAGGATATATCATTAAATCTGACTGGAAGAATTGGGGAAATATTCATTACAGGTATAACATTTGAGCTCATTCTTAAAGAATAAGTACAATTTCTACAAGTAGAGAAAATACGAACAATATTTCAAGTCAGAATGAGCAAAAGTATGGAGCTATGGCAGTTCCTGAATTGCTGAAGAAAAACAGGCATAATTAGTTGTAGAGCTGAGAGTGGGAGAGCTGTATATGGTATATATAAAGGTATATTGCTATGAAAATGCGCCCTTACTTAGCAATTAGAAACAATTCGAACTCAGAGAATAATTTATTTGAAAGTCACCTCTAGACCATTGAAATGTGAAGAAATGGCAATAGATCATTCTCCCCTGGACAATTGAAAGAACTTTTAGGAACACAGAATAGAACCAACTCCCTGAGATAGGAGGAGAGGAGGGGTCAAAAAAGATAAATTTTGAGGGCAGATATAAAGACACTTCAGAGAGTTTACGTCTGAGCACTCCCATTTTCTTTATCTATACTGTTGTGTATGCATGGGATGTAGACTAGGAGGACACAAGTTTAAATCCCAGCTCAGCTGCCCATGAATGATGTCATCTCACCTGACTATAGCTCAGTGTTATCTTCTGTAAAATGGAGGCAACAGTCGCATTTAATTCTCAGGTTGGAGAACTGTGTAATGCATGTGAAAGCATCTTCGAAACTATAAAGTGTTCTATGCTGAGAAGCAGCCTGGCATGGTGGCCAGAACGCAGAGTGAGTGAGCTCTTGTGCATAGAGGGGGGATAGCAGTCCATTCCTTGTATGCGCGACGTGTATTCACATACAGGTGCTCTACAGATGGGAGCTGCTAGAATCAGTGGTTGTGCGCGCCGAGGGTTATTAAAGATAAGGCATGTCCCGTGTATTCACATATAGGTGCTCTACAGATGGGAGCTGCTAGAATCAGTGGTTCTCAACCTTCCTAATGCCACGACCCTTTAATACAGTTCCTCATGTTGTGGTGACCACCAACCATAAAATTATTTTCATTGCTACTTCATAACTGTAATGTTGCTACTGTTATGAATCATAATGCAAATATCTGATATGCAGGGTGTATTTTCATTGTTACAAATTGAACATAATTAAAGCGTAGTGATTCATCACAAAAACAATATGTAATTATATATGTGTTTTCCAATGGTCTTAGGCGACCCCTGTGAAGGGTCGTTCGACCCCAAAGGGGTCGTGACCCACAGGTTGAGAACCGCTGTGCTAGATGGTTATCATCTGAACAGGAGCTGGTCTTGAGGAGGGAGAAAAACATCTCAGTGGGGAATGAAAACAAGCCGGGACAAGGAAAGATGTGTTTATGCAGAGTTTAGAGCTTATTCTGAAACTAAGGCTTTGCATGTACAATCAGATGTGAGCTCCAGAGCAGCAACAGCGGATGATGCGATGGACCTAGAGCTGGGGAAGGTCAAAGAAAGGCTATGTTCCAGCAAAGGGAGCACACATTCAAGGGCAGTGCCTTCCTACATGTCGACAGCTGCAGCCGTGTGTGACTTTTTCCCCCTTTTTAAATTAAAGGTATTGGGGTGACACTGATAAATATGGTCATATAGATTCCAGGTGTGGGTTTCTGTGTTATAAGGTCTGTACATTGCACCATGTGCCCGCCACCCAAAGTCAAATCCTCTCAGTCACCATCTATTAGGACCCTCTTCACCTCCCACCCCCTTCCCTCTGGCAACCACCATGCTGCTGTTTGTGTTCATAAGTTTCCGCTTTATATCCCACATGTGAGTGAAATCAAATGGTTCTGAGCTTTTTCTGACGGACTTACCTCCCCAGCATCCTGTTCTCAGGTCCGTCCATGTGGCTGCCAGTGGCGCTATTCCGTCCTCTCTCGTGGCTGAGCGGTGTTCCGTTGTGCACATGGACCACATCTTCTCCATCCCGTCCTCTATGGCGGGACATGTGGCTGTTTCCATGTCTTGGCCACCTTTTCTCCACAGCCTCTCCAACACCTATTGTTGCCTTGTTGACAGTGGCCACTCTAACAGGTGTGAGGTGGTCTCTCATTGTAGTTTTGATTTGCATTTCCCTCATTGCCAGCGAGGTTGGACATCTTTTCATATATCTGTTGGCTGTCCGTATGTGTTCTTGGGGAAGGTGTATTTTCAGGTCCTCTGCCCACTTTTTGATTGGGTAGTTTGTTTGTTTGGTGTTGAGTTTTATGAGTTCTTTATATATTTTGGAAATTAAACCTTTGTCGGAGCTACTGTTTGCAAATGTCATCTCCCGTCTGGTCGGCTGCCTCTTGGTTTTGTTGTTCCGCTTTATATCCCACATGTGAGTGAAATCAAATGGTTCTGAGCTTTTTCTGACGGACTTAGCTCCCCAGCATCCTGTTCTCAGGTCCGTCCATGTGGCTGCCAATGGCGCTATTCCGTCCTGTCTCGTGGCTGAGCAGTGTTCCGTTGTGCACATGGACCACGTCTTCTCCACCCCGTCCTCTATCTCGGGACGCGTGGCTGTTTCCGTGTCTTGGCCACCTTTTCTCCACAGCCTCTCCAACACCTATTGTTGCCTTGTTGACAATGGCCACTCTAACAGGTGTGAGGTGGTCTCTCATTGTAGTTTTGATTTGCATTTCCCTCATTGCCAGCGAGGTTGGACATCTTTTCATATATCTGTTGGCTGTCCGTATGTGTTCTTGGGGAAGGTGTATTTTCAGGTCCTCTGCCCACCTTTTGATTGGGTAGTTTGTTTGTTTGGTGCTGAGTTTTATGAGTTCTTTATATATTTTGGAAATTAAACCTTTGTCGGAGCTACTGTTTGCAAATGTCATCTCCCGTCTGGTCGGCTGCCTCTTGGTTTTGTTGTCAGTTTCTTTTGCTGTGCAGAAGCTTTTGAGTGTGATCTAGTCCCATTCATTTAGTTCTGCCTTTACTTCCCTTGCCTGTGGAGTCAAGTTCATAACATGTGCTCTACAACCCAGGTCCATAGTTTGGTACTTGTATTTTCTTCTATGTTACTTATTGTTCGGGATCTTATATTTAGGTCTTTGATCCATTTTTGAATTCATGTTTGTACATGGGGACAAACTGCAATCTAGTTTCATTCGTTTGCACGTGGCTTTCCCAGCCCCATTGGTTGAAGAGACTATCTTTACTCCACTGTGTGTTCCTGGCTCCTTTGTCAGAAATTATCTGCCCACATACATCGTGTGGGATTTTAAAGGAAGAGCCGCTCCTGGCCACACTCCCCGTGTCCTGTCCGGTCAGTCACACACCTGCTCACACCTGGAGCTTTGCATGTTGTAGGTGTGTTCTCAGCAGTTCCTGGAAGAGACTGCTGGGTAGGTGGACCCAGGTCCTGTGCACATGGGGCTCCAAGGAGGGAGGCGCACCTCGGGTTCATGAGGTTCATGAGCTCTGCAGGGGTCAGAGGTGTGGCTTCCGTTCCGTGCCCGTGGGGCCGCCAGCCCCCTGCCCACGCCGGGCGTGACTCAGGGCATTTTCCAGGGCTCACAGTGCCGGCTCCTCTGCGCCCGGCTTCTGGGGAAGGAGGAGGATTGAGAAGAAGGTGGTATGGTGTGAGACTCGAGGTCAGGGTTAGGTTCAGGTAAGAGTGGAAAGGGGAAGTCAGGCCTAAGGGTGTCACCGTACGTGTCCTAAGCGGCAGCCTGCCCTTGCCCGCGCCCAGGGACATGCGATGATCCGATGATCGACAGCAGCACACGCTTTTCTGTAAAGCAGGGACTGCCCAGGCGGCAGGGAGAGAGTGAGAGACTGTTCTACAGCCTCCTGAGCTCAGGGGAGAATCCAGCCTTACAGATCTTACAGGAATTGATGAACATGGTGAAATAAAAGATGCAGCATAAATCTTTCAATTCGTGGCCTAACCGTCTCAACCGAAAAGCCCTTGTGCTGTAAGATTTTTTAAAAAGGTCTCTTTGCCAGCCACGCCTACTCCCAGACAGACGCCGTATCCAAACAGCTTGCAAATTCTGCCCAAACTGACGCGGGCTCTCCCATCCGTGACAATAACTGCGGGAGTTGTTGGGATCTTTCCCTTCTGGGGGCGGGTGCACATCCTTCTCATATGGCAACAATCAGCAGAGACACGTCAGCTCGCCGTGCACTCCGCTGTCCCTGTCCGTGTCTCCCTGGTCCCTGCGTTACAGGAACATGTTATTCTAACAGGCTGCTCTGGGAGTGTGTTCCCTTCCCGGGGAGGTGCAGGGCAATGGAGAGGGTCAAGGTTTCCAACCTTTTTCTCTTGCATTAAAGGGATCTGTCATTTCTGTTGTGGCTACACCCAAAAGTCAATTTTTTGGTCTCGTTCAAGTGCCCTCTGGAGTAACTCCGTGGTGATGAGACGGGTTTCTTCTCGAAGGGCAACTGCCCCCCTTGCTGGTGTGTTGTGGTAATGACACTCATCTGTGGAAAATCCCCGCTCAGGGTTGTTTGGGAATTTTTTAAAAATTCTTTATGTTTTTGAATTTCACAATAAATTGAGGTTTATGCTAACGAAATTGGATAAATTAATACTGTCGTCACACATTGTAAACCAGGTATGTTAAACTCAATAGAACCAGGATGTGTTTAATATTTCTTTTGCCTAGAAAATAGGGAAATATTCTGAATAAGTTTCTTTAAAATAATAGAATCTCGATTTTTAGAATTGAGGTACAATTTATATACAATAGAAGGCATAAATCTTATGTTCAAGCCAGTAAGTTTTGACAATTGTATATACACCCAATATATGACAATTGTATAATGGCACCCAAAATAAGGTATTGTATCTCGGGCCGTAAATATTTCCCTCCTTGTCCTTTCCAGTTAATTCCAATCCATGACCCCACCACCTCCCTCCCAACTCCGCATCTCCTTCCTGCCACCCAGACAACAACTGTCTTCATTCTGTCACCTTGGGTTTGTTTGGGCTATTATTGGGCTTCATCTGGAAAGGAATCATACAGCATACTTGAGGCCCGGTGCACGACATTCATGCACTGGGGGGTGGGGGGAGTCCCTCAGCCCAGCCTGTGCATTCCTGCAGTCCGGGACCCCACAGCGGACATCCCCCGAGGGGTCCTTAGTGCTGCCGCAGAAGCAGGAGAGGCTCCTGCCACTGCTACTGTTCTCGCCAGCCATGAGCCCAGCTTCTGGTTGAGCGGCGCTCCCCCTATGGGAGGGCACTGACCACCAGGGGGCAGCTCCTGCGTTGAGCGTCTGCCCCCTGGTGGCTAGTGCGTGTCATGGCGACTAGTTGTTCCACCATTTGGTTGATTTGCATATTAGTCTTTTATTATATAAGATTATCATAGTAGAGGCCCAGTGCACGAAATTTGTGTACGGGGGTGGGAGGGTGTCCCTCAGTCCAGCCTGCACCCTCTCCAATCTGGGACCCCTCAGGGGATCGGGCCTAAACTGGCAGTCAGACAACCGGGACTGCTGGCTCCTAACCACTCGTCTGCCTGCCTGATCGCCCCTAACCACTCTGCCTGCCAGCCTGATAACCCACTAACCGCTCCACTGCCAGCCTGATTGACGCCTAACTGCTCCCCTACCTGCATGATCATCCCCAAATGCCCACCCCTGATGGCCCAATCGCCCCCCACTGCCTTCCCCTGCAGGGCTGAGGGGACTGGGGGACTCTGGCTGGATGAGGTAGGGCTGAGGGGACTGGGGGACTGAGTATGCACACTGCACATATCTTATTTTGAAGTAAATAAACAAAACGGGAACAAATACAATATTTGTATTTGCATGTGGCCCGCGGGCCGTAGTTTGAGGACCCCTGGTTAATGGTCTGAGTTTATCGGATAGTCTACATTACAAGTGCTTTCTCAGGTGCATGTGTTGTAAATATTTTCCCAGTTTGTGCTTTGATGATTAGTTTTATTTAAAGTTCTTTTTGATGAGCACAACTGTTTAACTTTGATAAAGAACGATACATTACTTTTCTCTTTTATGATTGGTGCTTCGGAGCATCCTAAGACATCTTTGTTTGCCGGGAGGTTGGGAAGATACTCTGCTATCCCTCAGAAAGCGGGGCTCACACCTTTTTCCATTGGGAACAGCCATCAGCACAGCCTACAGGCAGATGAGGGGTGTCTGTAAGGACGGCACCGAGCTGTGTCTGCAGTTTTATACGTGCGTAATTACCTGTTAATTTTCAAGTGTCTCCTTGATTTATCCTCCCGTATCTGAGAAGGAGAAAGCAAGTTTAGATGTTTTCAGAATTGTCAGGACGGAAGCGGGGAGAAAGCGCACTGCGAGGCCTGACCGCCCTGCGCATGCTAATGGCTTAGATAATGATCGTTATGGGCAAGTGATTGTACGGCATCAGTCGCTGTCCTTGAGGAACAACTTCCGTTCCAGGGAGCCAGGCCCGCTCTTTCTGTTCTTTATCCTCATCTTTACAGCAGGAGGATGATAGCAAACCATCAGGCCTCCCTAATGACATCATTTGCTGCATGTATTGATCTCACCATATCAAAATGTTAGCATCTTAACTAGATGCAATATCTGTGCGTGTGTATAATAGTCCGTTCACCTTGCCACGGGGATGCCTTCACAGCGCCCGGGGCTGGGGGGCTCTGGTCATAAGTCTCCTTTGATTCCTTTTTATTGATTCAGGCTGTGCGGTGGGTCCTGGGCGTGAGTAGGGAACCCGCAGGCCAGGTACCGACTGCCAGGGGCTTGCTCCCTACAGGAGGAGACCCCGTCAAGGAAACAAACGCATTGTTTTAGTTTGTCACATGCTCTTCCGAATATCACAGGGCGCTGTGCACAGCACAAGGGAGGCCTCTTTCCGGGAGGCCTGCCTGCGCGGTGGCATCTATCCAGGCGGGCAGAGAGGGGCTGGCTGTGGAGCAGGTGGGGGAAGAGCAGTCGGCCCAGGACAGCAGCGCCGGTGACGGGCTGAGGCCAGTAGAGCCGCTGTGGTCCAGGCCAGGGTGGGAGGAACAGTGGCAGAGGGGAGCGTGCAGGGATCGGGTGAGGTAGGAGGGGGGTCGTGGCAAGTGCCTGGGGCCCTCTCGGCCAGGGTCGGGGTGAAGGTGTTGAACACTGTCCTCTTCCACCGGCTTGAAGCCACGCTCCCCACAGGAAGCAGGAGGTGTTTGGAGCGGGAAGAGGGGGTAGTGGCACTCGTTTTCCGGTCCTGAGGAGAAGCTCATCTCTCTCCGTGCCGACGGATGGCACGTGGCCTGGGATGACCGGTGCCTCACGGGTGCTCATCGAGCAGAATTCTCAAGGCAGGAGGTCCATGAGGCAGAGCGGGGAGCGCTGGCCAGCTGGGTGTGGACTTAGGACCCCCCTGGGCGACATGAGGTGCCTGTTGATGGACACACTGAGGAAGCAGGGAGGTGACCAGGAGACCGATGAGTAGGTTGAGGCCGAGTCTTGAAATTATGTCCAGGACTTGGGTTGAGACCTCGTGAGGGGCCGCACCTCTCACATACATGGTCAGATTGTTCTCGGGCCGGCGATGTGGACAGGGCGGAGAGAGACCAGCAGCAGGTGATCCCTAAAGAGCGCGAAGGAGTTCGTGAGAATTGCACAGAGTGGCAAAGGAAAAGAAGGCAGGAAACCCAGAACTCTGTGCAAAGCCCAAACCAGTTGGTCAGGTTTGATGGTTCATTTTCCAGACCAGCCCAGTCTCCCGGGTACAGGAGCCCCTCCATGACCCGCTCTCTCTGTGACTTGAAGTTACTTCCGGTCATTAGGAAGCGTGAACCAACTATGTTAGCGTGTCTCCCTCCCCACAGAGTCGTCAGGAGAGGCAGGTAGGTGAGCTGAGTGCAGGTCAGAGTCAGCATCCTCTCCCTGCCTCTGAGCCCCGCCCCCTGTCTGGTCAGCGCTGGTCCTTCCTCCTCAGATAGGCATCCTACCCCCACCACCACCACCACCTCTCAGTGAGCCAGGCATGGTGCCTATTCCAACAGGCTCACACCTTCTTCTCTGGTGACTACACTTGGGGAAATAAAAAGTATGTCGCCCCCACGTGGAGGGGACTGGAACCCTTTGAGAGAAAGATGTCAGGGTGACTAAATATGGGCGTCAACTGCCAGGATGGTGAGCTTGCAGAAGAGCCAGAATGCCAATGCTTACAACAATGTCAAGAAACTTTAATAACTTTTTTAACCTTTATGGTCAAGGTGGATATCTGCAACAATAAATAATACCTAGCTCGGGGAAGAGGCTGAAAGGGAAACAAATATTAATGACTAATTAACTTCATAAAAAGGAATCCAGAGACTAAATATAGAGACCAATAAGAGATGAAGGGCAGAGTCCTTGGTGACATACAATGAGGATCAATAAATAAATTTTAAAAATGGAAAAAGAGACACTAAAATAATGGAGACAATTAGAACAGCAAGAAAGAACAGCAGCAGTAAAGATCAAGAGAATGTCTGGAATGTGTTGTTGATAGTGTTTACTGAAATTGCTAAACCTAAGGCTTAAAACAAGAAACTTTCCCCTGGTCTTTATCATGTGCAGGCAGAAAATATTTTTCAGTCCATCACTGTTCAATCTAATAATTCTTTTCAGGAAATGAACTGTGTTCCTACAGTTCTTGATTCACTGCTTTTGAAATCTAGAAGGAAATCTATAGAGAAGCTTGGTTGTTTCATAATAGAGCGTGTGAGGGGCTCTTTTCAACAGTAAATATGTTTCTGTTGAGTTGGTGTGAAAACATTCATTTTAACACATCTGTGACTCTGGAAAAGGCTTGCCGTTTACGGCATGAGATATTATTTTACACCTCCCAAGGCGAGATTGGGCTGGTGGCTATCACTGTGGGATTGGAACATAGAACTAATTTCCTCATCTGACTTTTAAATCAGTTTTTTGTGTGTTCACTTAAATGGAAACGTTTTGATTATGAACACAAGGCCAAGATGAACTGGCACACTCCATTGACTTTAATGAAGTGCACATGTTTTTGCGCGCTTGTGAATGATGGCATGGTAGCACAGCTTTTGAATCTTATTATTTAATATTTCCTGCACTCACATTTTATTTATGACACTATTTACCACAACCAAAGCTTTTTAATTTTATTTAAAAAATTTCAACTTACAAATTTTATTTCACCAACTTTTCAAAGAGACTGACATTACCAATGGAGTGCCTGACCCATTTTTATTTTTTTAATATATTTTTATTGATTTCAAAGAGAAAGGGAAAGGGAGAGAATCACTGATCAGCTGCCTCCTGCATGCCCCACACTGGGGATCGAGCCCACAACCTGGGCTTCTGCCCTAACTGGGAATTGAACCATGACCTCATGGTTCATAGGTAGACCCTCAACCACTGAGCCACACTGGCCAGGCATGACCCATGGTATATAATAAAAGGCTACTATGCAAATCAACTGAACGATGGAACGACTGGTTGCTATGACGCACACTGACCACCAGGAAGCAGACGCTCAACACAGGAGCTGCCCCCTAGTGGTCAGTGCACTCCTACAGGGGGAGCGCCATGAGTGCAGTAGTGGTGGCAGGAGCCTCTCCTGCCTCCGCAGCAGCACTAAGGATGTCCGACTGCCGGCAGGTGGGCATCCCCCAAGGGCTCCCGGACTGCAAGAGGGTGCAGGCCGGGCTGAGGGATCCCCCCCGCTCCGAATGCATGAATTTCGTATACTAGGCCTCTAATCCTATATAATAAAGAGGTAATATGCAAATTGACCATGATGCCCTCACACAAGATGGCCAACCCATGTCATCACATGATGGCCTCCACAAGATGGCCGGCAGGGGAGGGCAGTTGTGGGCAATCAGGCCTGCAGGGGAGGGCAGTTGGGGGCGACCCATCCTGCAGGGGAGGGAGGGCAGTTGGGGGGCACCAGGCCTGCAGGGGAGGGCAGTTAGGGGCAACCAGGCTGGCAGGGGAGGGCAGTTAGGGTGACTGGACTGGCAGGGGAACAGTTAGGCGTCGATCAGGCTGGTAGGGGAGTGGTTAGGGGGTGATCAGGCTGGCAGGCAGAAGCACTTAGGGGAGATCAGGCAGGCAGGCAGGTGAGCAATTAGGAGCCAGTGGTCCCGGATTGTGAGAGGGATGTCCGACTGCTGGTTTAGGCCCGATAAACTGGCAGTCGGACATCCCCCGAGGGGTCCCAGATTGGAGAAGGTGCAGGCTGGGCTGAGGGACACCCCCCCCATGCACAAATTTCATGCACCGGGACTCTAGTTTTTACATAAAAGCAAGAGTTGACAGCCAACATTTACTACATGTCTATTATTTGAAAGGCACCATTCTAGGAGATTAATTTTCAAGGAATAAAAAAATGATCAGGGTAATTATCACTTAAGGTGAAATTAGTCTTCAGTGATCATAATGGAATGCATATGCATTAAACACCAAAAAAAAAAACATGTGCTACTAATATATACAAAAGAGAAAAGCAACTAGGACCATTCTGAATAATGATAGTATTTGCCCAATACCTTGAGGAAAGCTCTTTGCTAATATTTTTAAACCACGGAGTTCTTTTTTGAGTGAAGTCTTTGGTGGTATTAGGAGAGTGAAATATGCTTAGATTCTTATAGATGTATTTAAATTTCATGTCATATATCCAGGGTTTCAAACTCAAGCTATGGTTTTCTTTTTTGATTATTTTTGTAAAATTTTTCATGCCAAACAAGGAATCAAGATATAAAAGCACATTTAAATTTATAACTGTTTAATTAATATTACTAGGGTAAACAATTTAATAATTCATGAATATGCTCATGTTGTGTGTTAAAGACCTTTGAGATGAATAGTGGATTCACATGTGAAACATGCCCTGAAAATTAGCTACTGAACAAACTTGACAAGTGTTATGCACGCACATATGCATGGAGTGAGAAATTACCAACACCACTTTACTTGTTGCCATTGGATACATTGTGTGGGTCATTAAAGACCTTATTAGTTGAAACATACAGTCTTTTCTTTCATAAATGGCAGAGCTTACGTGGACGTTACCATAAACTTCTGTTGTACCTTTCCCTGCCCTTCCCACATGGGGTGCTTAATAACCATCTGCTTCTGGATTAATTGCTTGACCACAGATAGGTACACATGGGTGAGAGACGGACAATGTGTAAGTCTATTCCGTTCTTTTCCCCACATCCGCCTTCCTCCTATGGCTTTGTGCTTGATCCCTGCTTCCTTTCTTTCCTGGATCATTACCAGCCTTTAGGCTCTGGAATCTGATAGAATTGGGCTCGAGTCCTGGCCCATTGTAGGTCCATGGGCAAGTTGTTTAACCTCTCCAAGCCTCAGTCCCCCTATAACATGATGATATATCAGGAGTTGTGGGGTTTGGTTTGGTTTTGTTGTGTTTTGTGGATGTGTTGACCATTCTATCATGCATGTAGAGCAGTGTTTAAAGATTCATGTGTTAAAGATGTTTCTACGAGTGCTACTTGCATGCCACATTGAGGACAGTTTCGTCCGTGAATGGATGTGTTGTAGATGAGAAACCCGAGGTTCAGAGGAATTACATGTCTTGTCCTCAGCCTCACAGGTAGTAGGTGTGGCGTTGACATACACACCTGAGGTTGTGGGACCCCACCTCACCCTCTGACCATCCCACATGCCCGCTCTGTACTGGTGGGGCTTAGGATCTCTCCAGGTGATTGTAAGAGAATGTCTGTCTTGAGGAGCCCTTACAATTACTTCAAGTCAGGTAACATTCATACAAGGCCAAGAACATATATTAATGAAGAGCACAAGGAGAGAGGGACTTCTTCCTCCCTCTGTTGCTAAAATAATAATAGTCTGAAAGAGGACAGTTGAAGTGAGAAAAACATTATCGACTATGAAAGCTGACCTCACTTAAGCCCCGGGGCTAAAAGCCAGGGATGCCAGGTTCTGCTTTCTGCTATCAAGTGTCATTTGTGATTATAGATAAATGTGTTTTATATGAAAAGGAAAAAATTATGTCTCTCCAGATTTTTTACAGTGAAATTGATAATTGGGCATGATAGGTTACATTTAAGTAAAAATCCTCGCAACATCTAAGACATACAAGAAATATCCACATCTAAGACATACAAGCCTTCATAGAAATTTGAGAATAAAGAGTGATATAAAAGTATTGCATGGTTACTTTTGCTGGTTTAATTTAGAGTCTGTGCTTTCTGATTTCACCTCCAAGGCTTATGATTCTGGGTGTGTATTTCTGATGCCACCCACAGTAAGTCACCATGGATCTGATTCTCTCAGAGGCATAACGAAGGGGAAGGGGGAACCGGAGGAGATGAGAGAATGCTTGTTCACAACCCAGAAATGTGAAAGAACTTCAGAGGTGGTATTTCAGAGGATACGTTGTTGTTGTTTTCTAACGTACTTGATGGTCCCCTGTCAACAGAGCTACCAAATAAGAAAAGCTTATTTAATTTGATTTTCCAACTCGTTACTCCTCGAAGCACAGACCAAGGGGAGGGGACCCTCACAGACTGCATGCCACATGTCAGAAACTTATTACCACACTCACCGGCATTATTTCACCCACTTTTTTCTGTAATATCTTAATTCTAAACTGAAGGAAGGGAAACTATACTAGAACTAGATCTTAGTTAAGTTATGATGACTTGGCAACCTCCATTCATCCACAGATCTGTGCTGTTACCCAGGGAATCTGAATGACAATTTCAACGTACCCAGTGTTCCTTAAATAATGCCTGCAGAATGCCAAGCAAAGGAAAAGATGAGTGCGCAAACTCCCCCCCACCCCCACCGTAGAGCTCATTCTATACCCTATTTCCAGAGGCCCAGGCCACATGCTAAGCCAGCTACACCATTGACATTTCTCATCCATGGAATGGAGTGTAGTCCAGGCTGGAGGAGAGATGACGTGTCTCTAAGATCCTTTTCGACATTCAAGACTTGAGATTCTCTGACGGAAATGGAGTCACATCTACACAAAGTGCAGCAAAATTTTAGGTAGAAACCAACAGAGCCTCCTTTCTCTCTTGAGCAAAAACCTCCCTAAAATACGCAGGTGTGTTTCCATGTGTAGCGAGAGGAGCGCAGGAAGCGAGGGCTACAGCATTTGCAAGCGATTCCCTTGGTTTCCCATTTGGAGTTTTGGTATTTTTGAAAAAGGAAAGGAAGAAGCAAAACAAACATAAAACAAAAACAAAACAGCCACAAGCCTGCCACAACCCTGAGTCTCAAGATGGAAGGGCCGACCAGGAGCAGCACCAATGGCGGCTCCTAAGCTGCATGAGAAACCCCGCGCCTTGGAGGACTCAGCCCCCTGCCAGGCTGCAGGAGTAGAGAGTAGAGAGCGAGGGGTAGAGAAAGGGCAGGGACTGAACTGGGGGGGGGGGGGGAGGGAGGTGCCTCTTGGCCAAGGCAGGGACTTACTTCACTTTTCTTTTTTTTTCTTTTTTTTGCAATTAATTTTCACTTTTTGCAATTACGTGTTTTCCACTTGAAACTTCTGCTCAAAACACAGTTTCAAGGCTGAAAGGTTTACGTTGTGGGGAATTACAAATTATGCAAAGAACTACATTTCAGGTGACTGGTTTCAATATGCCATGTTTAAGAGGGACACGTATCAGTGGGGGGATAATGCTTTTATACCTGACATGCTTCCATTTCTGACTAATTGATGTCCTTGCAAATACTTAAGGGGACCCATATGCCATTCAGAAATGATCCCTCTAGGGAGGTCCTCTGGGTAACCATCGTGGCATCAAATCCCCCACACCCCGTCTTCCACCCTCTCCTCCTCAGTGGAGGACCTCGCTTTACATTTCAGAGAAGCGAACACACCACCCGGAGAGAACTGGCTCCAACCCCTACACCCATCTATCGGCCAGGTCTCCTGGTTCCCACCCTCTCCTCCACCAGGCCCTCTGTTACAACGGAGGGGGTGGGCCCACGCTGTCCATGGTGGCTTCCCTGAGTTTGGATCCCAGGTCCTCTGTCCTCCCGTGGACTCCCTGAGTGGGCTCCTCACTTTCTCTCCTGAATCTCCCACCCCGTCCCCTCTCTAAAGACCAGCCCTCGCTCCTGTGTGTCCTGGACCCACTCCAGAAGCTCCCCCCTCTGCCTCATGAGGACAAATTGATAGTAGGTGGGATGCCCTGTCCCTGTGATGGCCACATGTGTACAGGAAAGGGGAGCACTTAGAGCAAAATCACGGGGAGAGATTCCACCTTGGACTTTGTCACTAGGGGGCACTGGGCATATGAGATCAGCATTGCAGAAAGCACTCTGCCAGCAGCAGTTTCTGAGGTGCCTCGCAGAGAGGAGAAAGGCTGTCAGATTGTAGACGAGAGTCAGGACCTCGTCCCATGGACCATGTTTAGGCGCCGAGTCGGTCCGCGCAGGAGCATGTGCAGTGGACACGGTTTTGAAGTTAGGAGTCCTGTCTGCTCTCTGCCTTTCCGCGCTGGAAGGAGGAGTGTGATGCTGAGGACAGAACAATAATAAAGAGAAAGAGCAGCGGGAAGGACGCCCTCCTCTCCAGCCCCTTCCATCGCTTTCTCGGGGCCTCCTGCTCCCTGTCCTGTGGCTTCCTTTCATCTTTCCCTCCGATCAGCTGCGAGCCCAGCCCCTGAGCTCACAGGTACTCGGTCTGGCTGTGCCGGCCTCACTTTCATTTCATCCTTCCTCCCAGGCTGCCCAGTCGTCTTCTGCTTCATTGCTGTTGCCTGTTTTCATTCACTGTGAGGCTGGGTTCTAATTTGGGTTTTGTGAGTGTTCGAGAGGAGAAAGGCTGTCAGATTGTAGACTAGAGTCAGGACCTCGTCCCATGGACCGTGTTTAGGCGCCGAGTCGGTCCGCGAAGGAGCATGTGCAGTGGACACGGTTTTGAAGTTAGGAGTCTGTCTTCTCTCTGCCTTTCCGTGCTGGAAGGAGGAGTGTGATGCTGAGGACAGAACCATAATAAAGAGAAAGAGCAGCGGGAAGGACGCCCTCCTCTCCAGCCCCTTCCATCGCTTTCTCGGGGCCTCCTGCTCCCTGTCCTGTGGCTTCCTTTCATCTTTCCCTCCGATCAGCTGCGAGCCCAGCCCCTGAGCTCACAGGTACTCGGTCTGGCTGTGCCGGCCTCACTTTCATTTCATCCTTCTTCCCAGGCTGCCCTGTTTTCATTCGCTGTGAGGCTGGGTTCTAATTTGGGTTTTGTGAGTGTTTTGTGGGGTTTTCTTTCTCCTTTTCAGACACTCACATCCCCATGTTCTTACGAAGTCAATGAAACGTGTTCCCAGGTTCTGTTGGACCTGAACCAGATGGTGATAGACGAAGTGCTGCCTGAAGCCAGAGGGCACAGGTTCTCACACCGACCGGGTGACGGGAAGAAACATAAGAGCGAGAACCACATTCTCACATCCTATTCTCTTACAGGACACAAACGGGAAAAACACACTTCCCGGTGTGTCGGGACTGAAACCTCAGGTTGCAAAGCGAACGGTGTGGCCAAAAAGCTTGCTTTTGTCCACAGGACCCAACACCTGGCGTAATTGATTTTCTTTTCCAAAGTCACCATTTCTTCTGGTTGTCCTGGGAGAAGTTGTAAACGACATAAAAGGTGATGTGCCATCTTTAGGGGGCATCAGACACCCCCCGGCAAACACAGAGCCCTTCCGTTGCCCGACCCCTGAGTGTGAAGGGGAGCCCCCCCCACCCCCCAGCACGCACCCCGCTGCGGAAAGTCCCCGCAGTGATAATTACGAAAATAATTGCAAGTACAATTCACCGGCCCGCGCCGTCCTGCCAGCCTGCTCCCTCCACTGACCTAGTTTGTGCGCTTCGGGCGCCCCTCCCAGGAGGGCGGCTGGGTCTGAGGAGTGAAATGATGGGCTGCCACTGGGAACCGGGATTTGGTTCCTGTTCCCTGGGCTCCCCATGTGGTCACGGGAAAGCCTGCGCGTCCTCCATGTTTCCTCCGGAAGATGATTAGTGTGATTGTTATGTTGATTACTCCAGCGATTTGATTTCAATAAGCCACTCTCAGCACCCCACTCTGCCCTTGACCTTCAAATAACCTTTTTCCTCCCACGGCAACAAACGCTGCTTCGGATGCCAGTTTTCACGTCATTATTATTCCCAAATTAGTTGTAGCTCAATAATTTAAAGCTACTTGGTTAAAGCTAAATCGAGTCATAAGACATCCATCTAGTTATAGCAAATAGATAAATTAATGTTCGACCTTCAAATAACCTTTTTCCTCCCATGGCAACAAACGCTGCTTCGGATGCCAGTTTTCACATCATTATTATTCCCAAATTAGTTGTAGCTCAATATTTAAAGCTACTTGTTTAAAGCTAAATCGAGTCATAAAACATCCATCTAGTTATAGCAAATAGATAAATTAATGTTCATGCCATTTTTGGGGGGGTTAGTGAAAGATTTTGATTTTTCTACATTTTTGCCATTTGACTGCCCTCCCACTGGGCTCCACGCCATGGAGCTAACGTCATCACATGATTAAATGTACGCAGTCATTAATGTTGTGCAATTTCTTAGCACTTCCAGGGAGACAGGACATTTGCTTTTGGTGCGCACGGCCGATTATCACATCCCTGTATCGCACCCACTTTCTAGCTTCTGGGAACCCCGAGGTGGCCCCCGATCACAAAGAGCCAGGTTCGCAGCAGGAGCCCGTGGACAGACTCCCCTAATGAGGACTGGGACGTGCTGTGTGTACTGCGCGAACCACGGGGGAGCCAGCGCTTTAGCCAACAGAGCAGGCATTTCCCCAGGGCCGATGCCCTCCTGGCAAGAGGTTTTGGAAGTTTGTGAGGACAGTGTGTTGTTGCCACAGAGATTGGAGGCCGCTGCCATTTAGTGGAAGGGACCCAGCACTGCTAGGCATCCTGCAATGCGCAGGCCAGTCCTGCCCACACAGAGCTACGTCCAGTTCCAGTGGCTTCCCGGAACCCTAGCGGACATTCCTGCCGTCCTGGTTACAATTAGGTGCCCTAGATTCTTACTCTACTTGAGATATAAACACAAAGAAATCCTTGCTATCATTAGAGGCACTACATTTTCCAGAAAGCAATTACCATGTAAAGCAAAGGAAAATGCCTTTTTATTTTGTTCAGAATTTGACCGAGAATGACGCTCCATTCCCTGCCTTCTTATATCAGCTGTTTACATGTCATGTCCTTTGGGGCAGTGATCTCCACAGCGGGTTGCTCAGACCTAAAGGGCATGCAAGGTCATATATTAAGGAAGAATATATTAGAATTTCCATTTATGCTTATTTTTATCTTTTCAATGATCTCTTTTGGGGTGAAGTAAATTTTATGAGATCAAATATTCTACCACAGTGGCTTATGATTGATAGATGATAGATAGATAGATAGATAGATAGATAGATAGATAGATAGATAATAGATAGATGATAGATAGATAGATAGATAGATGATAGATAGGTAGATGATAGATAGATAGATGATAGAAAGAACAAGTAAATGACCAGGACAGCTCAGTGTCACACCATGGAAAAGACTTTAAGAACACTTAAGCCATCAGTCGGACGTCCCCCAAGGGCTCCTGGACTGGGAAAGGGCGCAGGCCAGGCTGAAGGATCCCCTCAACCCGTGCATGGATGTCGTGCACTGGGCCTCTAGTATTTAAATAACTATACTAACACTAACTCTGTGATATTTTGTAATAATACTTACGAAATCCCTGAAAGGTAGGTAATTTTTATCCTCTTGGTTACAATGTAGGAAGTCAGAGAGAGAAAAACAGTTTTCTCAACATATAGAAAATTATATCCTATATAATCCTATAGACTGAGTGGCCAGATTATTATGGCCACCCCATCAGTACAATGAAGTGAATTAGTTATGCAAATAACAATAATAATAAAACCTTGAGGGTATTTGCTTAGGAAGTTTTCAATATTCAGTATTTTTGGAAGAGTCAATGAAGTACTGATGGGGTGGTCATAATAATCTGGCC